>NC_142808.1:47651000-47822484 GCF_049724085.1 Artemia sp. Qi Xiang Cuo | reverse complement strand
ACAACGCTTTTTGTCAACTTAAACACTTTTCTATACCTGACACTTTCTATACAACAAAATACACACACTCAGGGAACAATAGCACAGTTGAACTTGATTATGGTGAATTTAAAGGTGGGTTCCCCCCTCCCCCCGGGGACCGCGGGGCCGAAGGCCGGCCGGCCGCGGGCGGGGACCCCCCACCCCCCTGGGCGGCCGCGGGAAGGGACCCCCCCGCCCCCCGGGAACCGCGATGGAAAAACAATAGTTGTCGTCACTGCTACTGTCGGGTAGTTGAGGGTGGGTTAGATGTGGGTGAGTTAAGGTAGTGGAAGGTTGAGTGGCTAGTCAGATAAGGTTAATTTATCCAGACCAAGTTGATTGCTATAGTCAATGCATTCAACTCGATCCGAAATACGGTAGTGACCGTGGGGTAGGACACTCACACCATTCTCGAGCACATAGACCTTGTCGGATATACACGACATTGCATTCTTTTCTACTCTCACAGTATAATTTCTATACTGTAGAGAGTGAATTGCAAGCACTTGTGCTGTCGGCACTAGGCTACTTTCTACACACTCTCTGTACACGCTCATGTTAAAATTGCTCTTTACAAAATGTGTAGGCACCCCTTTACACGCCTTCTTTTCTTCCCCACTATGAGTTTCAACGCAATAAACTTTGGGGCCCGGGAACACCCCCCTGGATATCAAATCACTCCCCGTCTCTGATTTAAATTTTAATAGTTGGTTGGGGGCTTGACGTTTCACCAACTCGGGGTAGAGTGATGGATTCCAGTTGGTGAAATCCATCTACGAGCTGATGTGTTCCCCCCTTTGCGAGTCACCCAATAAATCCAATTCACTCTCATTTACCTTTAACAGCAGAGAATCTGTATCACCATCGTAAACTTGAACCTCCCCCTCCCTGGGCCAGTGCACCTCGCACACATTGTAAAAGAACGACAACATGAGCTTTTTTGAAATTTCTAGTACTGAACTGCCGCCTGCTATATTCTTGTTCAGTACTACATTTCGCTTTCGCCTGTGTAGAAGAACCATGCCGGTCTCTATGCTCGTGAATGATGTAAAATTGGGGTCGGCAATAATTCGTGCACACTCTAGAGGGTCAGTCACAACGTCGCAGCGAGATCTATTACGAACGCTTTCACACATTTTGCCAAACGCTGAATTTAGGATGAGCTTATACATTTCCTTCTCCACCTGTGAATTTGCCTTCGAGCGTTTATCGAAAAAGGTGTTGATAAACTTTTTCAAGTAGGGTCGCTGATTGAACTGCAGGATCCTGCGTATTTTAGTGATAATGAAACCATTGCTCACCAACAAGTGCCAAAGCTCATGGTGAAAAATGAGATTATCCTTATGGTCCAAATCAGCAATCAGTTTTTGTTTAGAGGGAGTCCAGTGCATCCCCATATCCTCAACCAATGAACGATTGTAGGGACTCAGAGTGTCCCTGCTCACTGGCCGATTGATATAGGGAAAGACAATATCTTTGACTGAGTCGTGAAGCGCTAGCGGAATGTGACCATCAATTTCAAATAACCATTCATGCGATCCAGTGTCCTCAACGATGGTAATATCGGGGAACTCAAAAGGATTCTCAAGCCATTTATTGTTCCAAAACGGCACGGAGTAGTTTGATATTCCCGAGGGGTCCAACGAGTTCATGTCCAAGAACACTGCATTTGACTTTGCACCGGTGCTTTGTCCGCTCGGATCGGTTTATAAGTCGCGGTCCCCATGAAAAACATACCCACCCCTCAGTGAACTCACCAAAACAAGTGTTGCTCTGTATTGGTGTTTAGACAGAGGTCCTACATGCTAATTTTTTAAATCAAATCCATTACTACATGACATGGAGTAAAATAAGAACCTATATCTAACACAAACTCTGACCAGATCGGGTCTTTGTTCTTACAGACTATATCCAACAGAGTTAGAACGTCACTGGCCAAGTAAAGTCTACAATAATCCCACCCATTTTTACAATCCCCCTTGGACCACACCTTCTTGGCAAACTCGTACTCCGCGGCTGTGCATTCACTGTTGGTCAGTGAATTGTAAAAAGCTTCAATTGGAGGTAGTTTCTCCTCACTTAAGCGTGTGCCAGAACAGTAATAGTCGTACGCGTATATACCTTTGCAGGTCAACAGGTCATACATTTCACTGTCTGGAAAGTGCTGTTTAAGCAAGGGAAAGCTCTCAAAATTGTCGCTTTTTTTAACTTGAATAAATTGAATCAATTCCTTGGGAAAAAAACTAAAAGAATCTAAAAACCTGATTTTATTACAACACATATGCCCATTATCCAGTGTTTGCCATTTCAGCTCGAGAAGCAATAGCTTATCAGCTGATTTGGGAATTATCTTGTAGGTAAATGAACTATTTACCCATGGACAATCTACTCCCCCTCCCTCTCGATGCATACGTGCCAGTACCGGTAAAATACATTTTAAATCATAATTGGAATTATGAATAAAAACAGGGATAAAAAACTGCTGGATAACATTTAAATTACACGATTGATGCGCACCCCCTCTAAAATTACTGCCCCCCGGGGATATGTCCTGCCACACAGGGTCATGATCTCTGACTTTCCCCCTCCCCCCACGTGTCCCTTTAGTCCCCTTATCCACCTCTGCAAACTCTCCCTTACAAACCCAACATATTTTTTTATTTTTAATCGCGAGACGATCCTCTGCAGACAACACCATTGGATAATGCGTATTTCTCAATCGAGAAATAGCACCATTAGCCGTGCTACTCAGTTTAGTCAGTGCCTTGTCCATGCACTCCCCCTCGTCCACTGTTTCAACTATTTCTAACAACCACATGGTGTTAGAACTATCTCTTTGCGCGTGGGCGTAGGACACTGCAATAGCCAGATGTTCTTTGACTCGGTTTGGATATTGAGGGTCATTCACCTCCACCAGCTGAGCTTCACAGTCCAAAGATATTTTGTTGCACTGGAGAAGGGTGTTTTGGAAATTTTTAAAACGTAGAATGGCCCTATCCCCTGAAACCGTTTCCACTGTCTGTTAGCCGTGGCGGCTACAATGCCTCATGTGATTTTGTAACTTTAGTTCAGTCCAAAATCTGGAGAAATATGTTGGACAGTAGCAACGGGTCCCCCTATTCTTACCCTCCCTCAGAGCTCTACTAATTTCAGTGATTGGATTAAAATGACCGATTGCGTCTGGTTGACTAGGTGGCGTGTAAAATAACCATACCCATTGGGTAACCAAACCAACTGACGGGCCCCTTACGGGGAAAACCACCCCCTTCTTTTTAGAACGAGCTCCATCTTCAAATTCTGTTTCATATTGAACCACAGTAACGCCGATATTTAAGTGGGCATTAGCCCTTTCAAACATGTCAATGGATCGAAGCGTTACTGGGTATTTTCCCTCTAGGCATGAAAAATCTACAACTGGGAAAACGGAGCCCTCCGTCCCATGTATACCCCAAATGTCTAAATTCTTCTTGCTAGCGCCCCGGGCTAGAGGCTCCTTTGCTGATATGATGAAAGCATATCGGACACACTTTTGACCTGTTTCAAAATAAATCCGCTGGATCCCTTGACAACCTTCTAGATCTGGATTATATTTTAAAACTACTGACCTCTCCCCCCCCCTCTTAAAATAAAATATTTCTTAATTTTACTTAGATTTATAATACAATTTTCATCCAAAGGAAAGAGTCACACACTACCGTTGTCATTGAAGTTTTCGAGAGGTGTAATACTGTTATAGACCAACTCCATGAAAACACACCCAACATTTTATAAATTCTAATTAGAAACCCTCATTTACGTCCTTACATAATTATAATACACCTCGCTTTTTCCCTCATTTAAATAGAACACTTTTAGAACAACGGAGACCTTAATTGAATCCCTACCTCCCCACAACTGAATCTGGTTCTCCAGAAGTGCACGAATTTTGTCTACATAGTTGTGTACAATTTCTATAGGATCATAAACAAATTTTCCCCACATTAGTGTATTAAAGGGATCACCAAACGTTGCAGTGAAAACAACTATATTATTTAAAATTCTGTTTGACAAC
The DNA here is from genome assembly GCF_049724085.1 of Artemia sp. Qi Xiang Cuo. Taxonomy (NCBI): domain Eukaryota; kingdom Metazoa; phylum Arthropoda; class Branchiopoda; order Anostraca; family Artemiidae; genus Artemia; species Artemia sp. Qi Xiang Cuo. The sequence continues at coordinate 47,818,412 of NC_142808.1, read as the reverse complement.
TGAAAGTCTGGGAGAGTTGTATCCTCCTCTCCGTCTTGTCTATTAACCCCTCCCCCCATTTGTTCAATAATAGGGCAATGGGAAGCCGCTTCATTCGATTGAAGTAGGGAAATGTTCATGTAATCTGAGGGGGAAGGGTTTCCCCTCAATTGACCGACAAAATCATCCAAAAGCTGCAGATTATTTTGACTTAGCAATGCTAAGTCTGAATCTGAATTATCTACAGGACCCAGCTCAACTGCGTTATTATCTAAATTTAAAAAATCACCTAAAAAGTCGTCAATATTATTTGGAATTTGATGTAAATCATCCCATAGTGAATTGTTGGGGGGCTCCACGTGTGCCTCCTCTCCTTCTCCAACTGATAAGCAGGAAGGAGATGGTGAGTATGGAACCAGGACAACCTGTAAATGAAAAAATAGCTTATTTTCAAAGTGTTCAAATCATCCATACAGTTAAAATTTCGATTATTAATGCTTAATAACATTTGGTTAATTAAACTGAACGTTCCAACTTAAGATATGACATGGAAGAGGACAATTTGGTCGTTTATTTTCAAAGTGTGAAAAAAAAATTTTTTTTTTCGGCGCTCCCCCCAGCGCCCCCCCTAACCGTGCCCCACAGCGCTTCCCGGACCACCCGTGGCGCTTTTCGGAGCCATGGCGCATCCCGGTGGAGTTTCACGGGCCCCGCATCGCAGCCCGCGATGCTTCTCGGGCCTGTGGCGCATCCCAGTGGCACTTCCCTGCCCCGTGGCGCATCCCCCCGGCACGTACCTAACCTTGCCCCCACAGCACTCCCCGGCCCCATCGGCTCCGCGGCTCCGGTCATTTACATAATGCCCCAAAAAAGTTGAAATATTTCTAAGTCCAGATAGGTTCGGTAAACACATGAGTTTAATCATGGAGGTTAGATGAATGATTTTGAACTTCAAAATGTTGAGAACCAATAAGTCGCTTTCCCCTCACTTCTTAGGAATTATACCGCTATGTTTTGACATGAAGCTCTCCGTGCGAGGTTATAAATAATTTTGGCATCTCCTGTTCCTGTTTTGTTTTACATTAGCAGTTTTAGTAAATCAAGGTTTCAAAGGCCTTTGCGTAATTCTGTGTTTTCTGAAATCGCAGAGAACAAATTGTCTGCAAAATTAATATTTAGGACATTGGAGTTCTATATTCTATGTAGGAGCGAAACATGGCACGATAAAAATATTCAGTGTAAATTAGAACGACAATATGTGACAGATGGGATAATCTCTCTCAAAATTAGGTGAAAAAGAGCAGTCGATGTTTCAAAGGTACCTAAAAATATATGTGATAGCAATAGAGAAAATAGTAAAGATTAGAAAAAATAGAATTTTGAGTTTCAAAGGCAATGGTTATTAATAGAAATTACCTAAAAATATTCACTTATGAGATATCGAAGCTATAACAAAGATTAGAAAAGAGTGGTTTCTTTGCAAAAAATTATATTTAGATATCTCCGAGGGAGGGGGGTGCAGAGAAAAGAGTGGTTTCATTGTAAAAAATTACATTTAGATATCTCCGAGGGAGATAAATTTAAAACATTGGTTTGGAGGTGAGGGCATAATATCTCACAGAGATAAGTTAATATTGGGATTGACAAGGACTAAAAATGAATAAATAGAAAGGTAGGAAAAAATGCATACATTTACATATCCCGGCTGCACTTGGGCACCCGAAAGACCAGGTAGTGCATGCTGGAGGGTCACTTCCTGACCTTGCATAAGTGGGGTAGCTCTTGAAGGCCCAGGCACTGTATGATGGAAGGTGGACGGGCCGGCGGCGTTACATTCTTGTACAGATGATTGCACTTGTTTTGGAGGCTTAGGCCAGTTACCATATTGCCGGACAGGAGCCTTCGCATGGCCCGCATTATTAACCCTCGCTTTCTTGGAAGGAGGGGGCACGCATTCATCATAATTTACCTTAAAAAGAAGAGAAAAAATTAGTATCTAAATAATTTGCCCCTTTTTTACAGAAAGAAAGTTAGTATCATCATCCATATAATTTTGTCTAGAAAAGGCATTTATCACTAAGAAAGCACAACGTAAAAAAATTCGTGAAATATACTAATTGTATCCTTTTTTGAATCTGAGAATTACGGCTCACTGAGCCCTTCAAAAGCCTGCCTATATAAATCCGCCTAATTTCTTATTTTTAGGCGTTTCTGTTATTTTCTGGTTTTAATCTGCATTGTGCACGCCTTGTTTGATGCATTTAAAGTATTAACGGTATTTCTTATCTTTCCATATCCTTTTACGATAGCTGGTATTTATCACACACCCAGAAAAAACAGCCCACGGAAAATAACCCCCACGGAAAATATCCCTGAGAAAAGACATGAGAAAATACCCCCTCCCTCCACCGAAAGATCTGGTAAAAATGCTATTCAATTTACGCAGAATAAAGCAATGTATCTTTTTCTTAAACTCACCCCCCGTACTTTTCACGCAAAGAAACAGTTTGTTTACACCTTACAATGATGGCGATATACTTGAGGCATGGCCCCCTCCCCCTTTCGCCAATGTCCTCAATATATTGTTAGATCTTAATTTGAAAATAACGAGATTTCACCGGTTCTCCAAAGTAGCACATTGCGTCTGCGCCTAATTATTACAATTGCCTCAAAGTGTTTTAATTTTGACGGAGAAACAGTTCCTTTTGACTTTGGCTGCTGCGTTCGTAAACACAGAGGGGAAAGGGTGACAGCTAATTATAGGCCTCGTGCCGGAGAGCCTTGTGTCAAAACCAGGTTCGGTTAATAACAACAGTGACGGAAGTCAATGATCGCTTTTAGCTAGGATATAGACACTTAAAATTGCATAAATATAACGAAAGAAAATTATTGCTTTTTGCTAGAATTAAGGTCGTAAACAGAGGGGGAAGGAAGGATGGGGTTTACGTAATGAAAAAAGAGCGTATTTTACACTTTTTATCGAGTATAAACATCATATAGGGATGTTTGTATAGGGGGGGGGTTTACCCGAATATAGTAGAGAGTGACCACGGAAAACAATTTTATTTTGAAAATAAAATATTAAAACAGAACTTACATTGCTAATTGTGGATGCCAAGGCTTCAAGTTCATCAATAATTTCATATGTTCTATCCATTGTGTCACAATACTTTCTGATAATTTAATCACATTGCATGCCCGTTATATATGAAATCTCAAGGGCGAATTGTTATGTAACGGGGAAACCATATGTAAGCAGGCCTCTGATTGGCTGAGAAGGAGGATGTATCCGACTCGTTGATTGGCTGAGAGGGAAACACGTGATCTAACTGTTCCCGGGAAAGTCATAACATTTGGCAAATTTCTGTTTTTTCATTCTCACTGAGAAAACCATATAACAGACATGAATTGCTGTTGACATCCATAAATGTGACAAAGTTCCTGTTTTTTCATTCTCACTGAGAAAACCATAAAACATCCATAATTTGATGTTGACATCCGAGAAAAACATCAAATAAATCGAACAACACACATAACCATCAATGAAAACAACCATAAATGTGACAAAATTCATGGTTTTTCAAGTGAGAAAATTCCTGTTTTTTCATTCTCAATGAGAAAACCATAAACCACGTGGTTCTGTTCGGACTCAATAAGGCATCTCTACTAATATATGCATGATTCCCGATAACAAATACTATGCGTAAACAATGGGCAATTTTCATAACTTAAAAATCTTGCCCCTGAGGCATTGCGTGGGGGGGGGGTCATGTTATACCCTAAGGTATAGTTATTGGGCTTTACAACTATGATGAACAAAATGGCTATCTCAAAATTTTAATTGGAGGATTTTGGGGAAAAAGAGGTGGGGAGGGGGCCTAGTTGCCCTCCAATCTTTTTGGTTATTTAAAAGGGTACAAGAGCATTTAATTTCCGTTCGAATGAACCCTCTAACAATACTGTAGGACCACTAGGTCGATACGGTCACTCGTGAAAAAAAAACGCATCCGTGATCTTTCTTCTGGCAAAAAAGGTAAATTCCACATTTTTGCCGCTAGAAGCTTGAAACATCTACAATAGGATTCTCTGATACGCTGAACCAGATGATGTGATTTTCATTAAGATTCTATGATTTTTTTGGTGGGGGAGGGGAGGTGTTTCCCCCTTTATTCGAAAATAAGGCAAATTTTCTCAGGCTCGTAACCTTTGATGGACAAAATCAAACTTAATGAAACTGATATATTTGAAATCATCATAAAAATCTAATTCTTCTAATATATCCATTGGTATCAAAATCCCGTTTTTTTTAGAGTTTTGGTTACTATTCAGCCAGGTTACTTACTTACAGTTCGTTACCACGAACTGATTGATACTTGTACGAAATATGAGATTCCATCCCACTCTCATGGAATGTTCTAATGAAAGAAAGGCTAAGATGGGCAGGGCACGTTTGAAAGGTGATAATTTAGCAAAAATTGTGCTTTTTTGGGCATCCATCTGGGGTCAAACGAAAAAAACGCTGCCCCTAAACAGGGTTAAAAGAAAATTGAAACTTCATGGTTGATGGAAAGACTGAAGCTTAGCGGAGGAGGGGCGTGAAGAGCTATGTTGGTCTCATAGGGCTTGATGCCACACTAGATTGTTAGTCTTATAAGTTGTAGCAGAGCCGTAACCAGGGTTTTTGTTCGGATTATGCAAAAAAGAAACTTTACAAAACACACAAAAAAACTGTTTACAAGTATTTGTGTCGCTTTTGTACGAGTGAGACAAAATGTCAGGGGAAGAGGTCTAACCGGCAACCCTCGCCCACTCTGGATACGATCCTCATTAGTAGCACTAGATATTTGAGCTGATTTATGAAAATATAATTCCCCCATGGTTTTTTGAGAACATTTCTCTAAAGATAAATTACCAAATCCATATTTCACAGGGAAAACGGTAAAAACGCATAAAATCAAACTAAAATAGTTGACAATCTAATAATCTTGTTATTTCCAGGGAGGATTCAAAGTACCCCAATCTTCTCTTACCTTTGTACTTGCTTGCCTTGATGCCTGCAAGCTAGAGCAAAGGGCTAGAGGCACATGCGCTGCAACTGTGTCTAAAAGCACACCATCTGTTATTATCAAAATTTACATCAAATGAGATAATACCACCCAAGGGCAACATGGTTATTGACCTCTTCTATCCTGACATAAATCCTTTGGGGCTGAACCAGGGAATCTCCCTCTAACTAAAGTTTAGTTCATAGAGTACAGACATATATATATATATATATATATATATATATATATATATATATATATATATATATATATATATATATATATATATATATATATATATATATATATATATATATATAAATATATATATATATATATATATATATATATATATATATATATATATATATATACTCGTATATATAATTATTTAAAAAAAGCCACGGGGCCATGGAAAACACAAAATACTAATAAAAATAACAATTCAACAACGTATACACAATAAAATAGAAGAAAAAAGAAGAACACAGAAAACTTAAATACACAGGGGCGGATCTAGAAAGAAATCCGGGAAGGGGGGGGGGTTCAATCTCACAAGTGTGCCAATAATTGACTAAATGGACAAATTTATTTTAAAAAAAGTGAAAAACAGAAAAAAAGGAATCAGGGCGCCAGAAAAAAAAAATCTTGGGAGACCCAGGGTCCCCCTGGATCTGCCAGTGTACATACATGAAGCAGTATTTTAAGTACTCTTGTGAGAAGTAAATAAATTAAATCCCCCCCCCCCGCCCGCCAAAAAAAACGACTTGAAACATTTACATAATTTGCCATCACAAAAGTATTTTACACTTATCCCTCCTTCCCCACGAGGTCACGAAGGAAAACTGAAGAGAGTCTTCTGAGCTATTCTTTTGAACATTGTAAGTTTGAAAACTTGTCAACGGGAATTTTTTCCATTTATAATCCTGAATCCTGAATGGATTGCTTCAAGAAGCGGCACTTGAAGAAAATAGAGAAAAACAGAATTTTGACTTAATTAAAGCCAAAAATTTGTCTTGAATTATCTTGATTTTCAGATTCCCAAAAAAGAGCATGATTCTGTAGCAAGACCATCTTTCAAAACACTAGTTCTGTATAAAAAAAAATGTGTTGAACCAAGGGGATACGCACTACCTATCACAGGTGTCACTATCACTATGCTACTTTAGGCTGTGCTAACCCAAAATGCGATATACAACATTGCTGCATCAAAATTGATATTTACACCCTACCCAGGGATGTATCCAGAGGGGTACGGGGTTTAACCCTCCCCCCCCCCCCACAAAAAATTGTCCAACTCGTAAAAAACGTAAAAAAAATGTTCGTAAACACTTTTTTTATGCATTTTTGTAATTTCCCCCAGCCCCACCCCGAAAACAATATCCCCCAAACAAAGATCCTGGATACGCCCTTAACACTACCCCACTAAAATTACGACTCGAATTTATTGTTTAGATGTGTTTTTCAGCCTCTAATTTGGATTCTTAAACCAGTCACATGAGAAGAGGGTCTGACCCCCTGGCCTTAAGCATCCCATTATCCCCTTGATTTTAAATAGTTCCGATATTTTGTGATGTCATATTTTTTCTGATAAATTTCATATTTTTCTTATAACTGTTACTGTTTTTAAGAAACAATCTCTCGAAATCGAAAACCCCTCCCACCAAGTAGCATGCTCCCAGGCCGATACGAGGCAATCAAAGGTTTCTCCTTTCCCTAAAATTTGTGAATTCCACGGATATAGCTACTGAATTTTCTTTACTTGAAGGGGGAGGGTCGTTTACGGTCCTCTGTCAGAAATTAGCGTCATTTTTACTTTTTATGTTTTTTTTTTTTAATGACAAGTTTTCAAGAAGGGCTACCCGCCTTTACCTGCTGTAACTAGGTCCATGAATAATGCTTGTTTTCTCCCTTAGAAGAAAAATAGGAAAATAAAGCTTTTGATCCAAAAAGTTTCATCTTTGTCATCTCTTGTAGGCCTATTCAAATAATCCTTTTTTGAATATCTGGTTATCACAACAGTGAAAGAAAACAAAAGCAAGGGTAATTCTCCTGAAACTGAACTGCTTTTGAATTATCTGACCTGCTTTGAGCCTAATTTCTCACTTAGAAATAACTGTTTGTAGTAGCCATCTACTTCGAAACTGGGAATGCGTAGCTTTTCTATATTTCCAAAACGAAGGGCTTCCTCAAAATTTTACCTCAATTGCATTTTGGCCCTCTTCTGACGGAAGTGCAATGAGGGGGTAACCATCCTGTGCTTACGCATACCTTTCCTTTTTACCCTCCCCAGAATTCTACAGGTACCCATTAAGAGCTACGCCAACCCTGTCTGAGCTTACATAGTCACACCGGTGACCCCGTTCTAAACCAAATGATCACTGACACCAGGACCCAAACCCCTACCCTTACGGACATGTTTGCAAGTCTAGAATGCTAGCCATTCGGCTGTAGTTCCAATCCACTCATTTAGCCCCACATTATTAGAAACACCTATTTCCTTGAATCCTGAGATTTGGGACAAAGGGTCATAAAGTAAAGAATATTCCCGCGAGTTTATCCATACATGGGGCATGAGTAAGAACCAGCCATCATCCCTGTCCTCCCTTAACATTTTGCTTTTTCTTTAAGTGCTCGAAAATGATCCTCCTTGTTATGGAATAAGGCCAAGTACGCAGTATCTTGGTATGAATTTATAAAAGGGCCTTAGGTTAGAAAAAGTGTCTTATCAATTACAAGAATTAAATCCTTAAATGAACGCTAACCAAATAAGGGTATGAAAGATTAACTATTTCTTGTCCATTTGGCTTAATTTATTATCATTTTTGTCTCTTGTGTCATGCTACTTTTTTATTCTTTTACTGTTATATGGCTTAGAATTTGATGGACTCGGTAAAAATTACAATAGAGATAATTAGGAAATTTTTTAGTACGTCTGGCTATTGCTTGATTATTTTTCATTGTTTCACTTTTTTATTGTTTAGTTGTAATATTTCTGTTTTTGGAGAAGCTGAATTATCGATATATTTTCGATGCTAATTTTTTTTGTTCTCTCAACATCATTTCATTACCCGGCATGTAGGACAATACAGATGAATTTTTATTGGAGACATTCTGTACTGGACAGCATCCTCTTGGACAAACAAAAGGCAGCTCGTCCCTGAATGGGATGGGAGGACGTCGTGAGGAAAGTTTTGGAGGAAATTGGACTTTCTGGGATGGTGTAAAGAGAGAGGCTTTTAATAGGTTCGGATGAAGTGTATCGGAGGAGTGTAGCTTGTGTAGCTCTGTTGGGCTCAGGTGGCCTAGTGCTGCAGTGAGTTGTCGGTAGTAGAAGTTGTATCAGGTTAAACAAATAAAAGAAACACTGCTTGGAAGCTATGAGAAATAATGGAAAAAATTTGAAGATATCTATGGACCTGTTTGCAAACCTGCAACGTACCTCTCCTATATCAAGTTTGTATTTATTATTTCATATAAGAGGAAGTTTACTTTAAAGCGGGGATGAGTAGTGAGGATTTAAGATGGGTAATTTCGGTTCGTGGTAATTTTTTGGGTATTGGAGAAAGGAGGAAATATATTGGGAATTATAGGATTAAAAATAGTCCTTATCAGCGTCCTATGTGTGGAGAGGAGGAAGATCTTATTCATTTTATGGGTACATGCCAGGAGTTAAGAAATTTGAGGAGGGATGTGTTTTCAACAGATTTTGGAGGGGTGGATTGGTTTGAAAAAATTATAAAAAGTAGAAATTTTGATGATTTTAGAAGGTTGGGTAAATTTGTAAGAGTGGGTATGGCACATAGGGAAACTTTTTTGATGAATTATGAGTAATTTATTGTGTTTTTTTTTTTTTTTTTTTTTTTTTTTTTTTTTTTTATTTTGCCATGACCCGAAAAGGCTTTTGTTGCAATAAATATCTATCTATCTATCTATCTATCTATAAGTTAAATGATATTAATTTTCAAATATTCAAATAAAACAGTTTTAGAAAAAAAAAATCAAAAGAGGTATTTAATAATGAAAACGACGAAATATGTATTCCTCAAAATATAGCAGGGTCAGGGGCGGATCCAGGATTTTTTAGGGGGGGGATAAAATCGGTTGATCCGATAAAAAATTATTAGGAGGAGGGGCAAAATAGTTTGATCCGATAAACTTGCGCTAGGAGAAAGTTTAATTAACGCAAACTTGAGTTAATTAATTAAATTACACTACTTTAGACTACGCTAGCGGGGGGGGGGCGTGCCCACCTTGCCCCCTGGATCCACCACTGAGCAGAGTGGCCGAAAAATTTAAGGGGTGACTGCCCCCTCTCCAGTGGTGTTATTTTTTAGGGGGGGGGAGCAAGAGGAAGGCAGCTGACAACCCTAATAGTTTGGAGAAAAAAGCATTATGTAGCCCATACCCCTTGACACTCATGATGTAGAGCCCTCTTGTCCCCCAACAAAAATGCTGGAGCTATGCCCCTGCCCTCCTCTCACACTCCCCCCCCCAAAAAAAAAATGATACCCTTGGCTACCAACAAGTTAATGTCTAAAATGGGGTGGACCTCAGCGCAGCTAGCTTGAACTCGTAAGAGAACCCAGCAGTTATCGCTCTCATCTGGACTATGTTGTCATTAGGTTGTTTTTGGGTACCCACTAGCTAGTAAAAGGTCTCTCGCCAGGCAAAGTCAGCAGCAATCTTTTCTTCATAGAAGAACTGGGAAATTGTCTTCAAATTCATGGATCATATCACTTTAGCCTTTTTTGGTCAATGGGGTGGCTCTGCCTTTTGGCTCTAACAAAACAGAATTAAAAATAAAAAGGACAAATCCAGGAAGGTTAGGGGGCTTGAACTCCCCCCAACCCCGAAATTTTCGTCCGACTCGTTAAAACATAACAAAAATTAATATAAACAAATTTTATATGCGTTTTTTGAATTTTTTTGTAATCCCCCCTCTCGAAAAAATTCTTTTGTAACCCCCCCCCCTCTCAAAAAAAAGATCCAAGATATGACCCTGGGGAGGTGTCCCAGTTTCGCAATTAGTTCATTTTGCTTTCCAGTCAATCAACTTGAAAACTGCTAATGATTCCAGTTCCGATTAGTTGCAGGATCCCTATCTCTTTTTATGAAGACTTGTAGTGGAGTGGTAGTCGAGGGGGTTGAAAGGAGTAATAGCTAACGTTCGTTGTTTCTACAATCTTACAGAGAGAAAAAGTTTGTGCCATATGGGTTTAAAGAAGGTGCGACATTCCTATCTTTTTGTCGAATATATAAAAGAAAAGGAAGGTACTATCATAATTAAAGGAAGATACTGAAGGAGTTACAGTCCCAATTCTAGCCTTCAATCGTAAAAATTCAAAGTTATTGTACATTCCTGATTTAAATAATTTGATTCCTATCTACCATCCTACTATACATTTTGCAGTGAGGGAGGTGGAAGCTAAGTGTAGCTTGGACTTCGGTATTTGCATCAAATTAGAACTTTACACATTTCGTACTGGGCAAAATTCTAATGTTTGGACCGGACTCACTTATGTGCTCAAGTAGGGTTTAGTTCGTTTTTGCACAGGATTGGTCCACAGCTTGGATCCCTTTTTTCTTAATCAAGGTGAAGGGTGCCTGGTGCTTCATGGGTCTGATTTGTGGTGTCCAATCGTCCAAGGGTGACATGGTCCAAAATACCTACGTTTTGCCATTAACATGCGCCACGGACGAATGAGTCAATTTCCGCTCCTTGCCACAAGGATGTATCGGCTGTGACACTCTTTAGGTTATTAAATAAAAAAAACAAGTTTTTTTAACTGAAAGCAAGGAACGACATTAAAACTTAAAACGAACAGAAATTGTTCCGTATATGAAATGGGCTGTCCCCTCCTCAACGCCTCGCTCTTTACACAAAAGTTTGACTTTTTCACAACTCTATTGTTTTAAACAATAAAAAAACTTTAGCGTAAAGAGCGAGGTGTTGACGAGGGGACAGGCCGTTTCACATACTGAATAATTTCTTTTCGTTTTAAATTTTGACGTCGTTCCTTACTTTCAGTTAAAAAAACTTGTTTTTTTTTATTTGATTTTTGAATGTTTTTGAATAAATCAAGGTTTTGATATTGGTTCACCGTACATGAATAATTAAAACAAAATTTGCATATTATATTTGGTTAAATGGCTTTCTCGAAACTTGTTTAATTTTATTTACGAACGTTTTTATTAGTAATAAACATACGTAACTTAGAATTAACTTACGTAACGAACTTCTATATTCATAAATTTTTAACACGTATATTAGAGGGTTCACCCCTTAGTCAATACCCTGCTCTTTAAACTATAGTTCGAATTTTTTTTCCAGTTCTTTAAAAATGACATCTTAATCAAAATCAGTTTACCATTTTAAAAACTTGTTTTTTTTTTTTATTTAAGTCCTGATATTTTTCTTCTATAATTCTGGAAATCCGGCGCCCCCGTCATCGTCCTGTCCCTTCCCCCAGGACATTTGCCGGAAGGGACCGCACCTTCTCTCTAGCCCCCGCCCCTCTTCTTCCCCCAACGACCAGACAAAATCTCATCTGAAAAGGTCTGTATACTTCCCAATAACCAAAACTATATGTTAACATTGAGTAAAGTTCATAACTTTCAGCCCTCCCCCTGGGGACTTTGGGGGATCAAGTCATCCTAAAAGACATTTTTATCATATTTTCGACCATGCTGAACAAAATGGCTGTCTCAAAATTTTGATCGGATGACTTTGGGGAAAAAATGAGCGTGGGAGGGGACCTAGTTGCCCTCCATATTTTTGGTCACTTAACAAGGGCACTAGAACTTTTAATTTCCGTTCGAATGAGCCCTTCCACTATATTCTAGGACCACTGGGTCGATACTATCACCCCTGGTGAAAAAAAAACAAAAAACAAACAAACACACAAACAAATAACCCCGCATCCGTGATCTTTCGTCTGGCAAAAAATGTAAAAGTCCACATTTTTGTATATAGAAGATTGAAACCTCGACAATATGGTTCTCTGATACACTAAATACGATGGTGTGACATTTATTAAGATTCTATTGTTTTTAGGGGGTCTTTTCCCCTTTTTTCGAAAATAATCCAAGTTTTCTCTGGCGCGTAACTCTTGATGAGTAAGATTAAACTTGATGAAACTTACATATTTGAATTCAAAATTAAAATCTGATTCTTTTGATGTATCTATTCGTATCAAAATTCCGGTTTTTAGAGTTTCGGTTACCCTTGAGCCGGGTCGCTCCGTACTTACAGTTCGTTACCACGAACTGTTTGATAAAGTTGAAACTTTTAGGGAAAGATTAGAGAGATGTAAAATTAATTCTAAATACATTATGGGTATCCCGGTTATCTAAAAGTCGTCTTTACAATATCCCAAGGATAGCTAAGGGTATTGTGTAGGAATTTTGTTGGACATGCCGTTGGAGACGTTAAACTTAATCAAACCCCACTGTGCGCCTCAAATATTTTCTAAAGGACATATCTGTGATATCTCTGGAACGGCTAAAGGTAGCCTATTAAGTTGAATATTCTTGGGTTATGTTGAGGGGAGGGGGATGAAATGAATAAAGGACACCATACTAATCGAGGCAGCCAAAAGAATGTTTCTGCCGTATCTTACGGACGGCTAAAGGCATCAATTGGAAACTTTAAGTGAATGTTTTGGAAATATCGAACTAAATCAAAAGACGCTTTGTGCGCAGGTTGGCAAAAGGGTGTATCTGCAATTGGTCATGAATGGCTAAGGGTGTTAAATTAAAATTTTCAGAAACTACTGGAGAAGCACTGAACTAACTCAGAAGACACTATATGCAACCAATTGGTGAAAATCGCGTTGTTTGTGACAGGACTCAATATTTTACTCACTTACTACATATATATATGGAAAAAAAAGAAAGAAAAACGGAATTTTATATATAAATAAAAAATAAACCTCGTAGGTACCACAAACCAATACTTACAGAAGATAGAAGACAGAAGACATATTTGCTTCCGGGTTGTCAAAAGTGTATTTGCATCATCTCAGGAGCAATTGCGAATACTAATTTGAAAAGTTCAGGGAATCTTGAGAGGGATAATGAACTAAATCATAAGGCACATTGTGTATTTAGGGTATCAAAAGGGCGTTTCTGCAATACGGTATAAATAAATGGTATAAATTTGCGGCATAAGGAGCCGACCTAAAACTTTGAGGGAATATTGGACGATAAGATTAAGTAGATTTGAAACATAGACTTGAGGGAGGGGACGAATGGGAGCTTACCAAGGAAACAAAATGAATAAAAGTTTTTGGTTTTATTAATTACAATACCAAGAACCAAATTCTCAGTTCGTATTAATTATTGGTGCTAAATGTTCGTTTTCACGCTAATCTGATTAAAATTTCACGTCGCAAGAATTTTCAATTAAAGTTTCAGAATCAAGGAGACCTCAACTGGAAATTATTCTGGTTTTCTTAATTCTTGACGTTTTATTTTATTTTTTTTTATCAACATTATTTATTTTTCTCCTTTATTTTTTAACAGCAAATCAGAGCTTTTGTTTTGTTAGTGAACCTAAAAAGAAATTATTTAAACAGACAATAAGCTAAAAGAAAATGTTAAACTATAATAATCTTCTAATTAAATGGTCGATCAATATTTGTGTATACAAAATGTTGAAAAGATGATGGAGTCAGAATGGCTTCAGCCCTATAGAAGTGAAAAATTGCGCATGTGCTCAATTTATTTATCCTTAAATATGCCCCCGGTACTTATGCATTATACTGCCAACACTCAAGTTTACGCTGTGTAAAACTCGAGAACAAACCGGTTTTATCTGTCTGTATTAAGAAACAGTTAACTATTCCCCGTACCCATTCATCTTATGTTTCATACTAGGCTACAACTTTTATGAAAAATTGTTGTGAAATATTGTACAAAATCAGAATAAATTTTGGTAAGGCGCAATTGACGTTCTAGTCTATAGAAGGAATATAATATAGAAGGAAGGAATATAGAAGGAATGAATATAGAAGGAATATAAGTCCTGCTCCTGTTTGTGCTAATTTCTGCTCGTTTTAAGTTTGTATTGATTATTTGCTGTGATTTTTGTTCCTTTTGGCTGTAATTCATCTATTGATAATGATTTGTGTTTGTTTTACGCTTGAGCTGTTATTTGACTCAAGTTCTGCTCGTTATGATTTAATGTAGCTCTTTACTTTTCTTTGAAAACATTAAATTCTGGCTGTTGTGGACAAAATTGTTTAACACTAATTTTAAGATAAATTGCTTCGGTTTTCAACCAAATCATAACAGAGAATTTTCGGTACTTATGCATTATAACTAAACCAGCGCTATAGACTGTACAAGGAAACCAGACACTAAACCAGACAAACGGGTATTTGCTAGACAAAATTATGGCAAAGCGTGGTTTCTCATTGAGTTTACAATATTTAAACAATTGTTTTTTGGGGGTTTAGGGGGGAGGGGAAAGGTACCTAGGTTAGGTTAGGTATTTAATATATCCTATGCTTAATCACTACCAATAGAGTATCCAGGGGCACCCCCCCAAGATTTTTTTCTGGTGCCCTCTTTCCCTGTTTCTTCTTCTTTTTTCACTCTTTGTTTTCTGGATCGTAAAAACCTCGTTTTTCTCTTCTTTCCTATTTTTTCGTTTTATTTTGATTCGTTGTTTTTCACTTTCGTTTTTGTATCGTTGTGATTCTCACTGCCCCTTACCTTTAACTGCGTATTTCTGTGCTCTTCAATTTCGTTTTTGACTTGTTCTAATTGTCGGTTTCGCTAATACTCTAACTAAACATCTCTTTGATCTTTATTTTCGTTTATCGTTGCTTTGGACATTTTAATGCCTTTTGCCTTAGCTGCTTGGATCAGTCTAGTCACTTTTGATGGTCTAAGCTGTTCATTATCACCCGTCGTAAATTTAACTGTCGCCGGTCGATCTTTGGATCTCGTCTCATTTGGTGGTCCAGTTTATTTATTTCGAGCATAAGGTTTTGTCCTTTTTGCTTCTTCTTTTTGCTCATTTTGTGCTTACCTTAATTTACGTTTGTGTCCCCCAGATGTTATGAAAATGCCTATTGAAATTTACATCAGCAAATATGGGCACGTGAATGTACATATTTCTAAATTTTTGTTCTGCAAATGCTTCTAAAACGGTTTTAAAATATATTTTCCTTGTGTCTTCACTTTTAATCAACATAATTGCTTAACTATTTAGTCTATCCATATTATTTTCGATATCAGGTTGTTTATTATACTGGTCTCAGCCTGGAAAATGATCTCTCTCTAGAAGTAACGCTTACTGGAATTGTTAAGAACATTTCACAGTTTCGAAAATAAATTGTTCATTTTGATGGCAGCGTGTAGCCCCTTCAAACGCGGGGCTCAATTGGGCCCAATCACTCCAATCGCCCTTTATCCGGTCCTGGTTTCAAGTGTGACTTGACTTTTTTTTATGTATACATTTTTTTTTTAGAATCGGTTATTCAACGCAGGTAATTAGTTTTCCAGGAAAATAAAAGAGGTTGAATCCCTGAAATTAAACTTCAGAATTTTGGAAAACAGCAAATAACATTAAGGGATGGGGTAGAATTCATCCCTTCCTAATTTTTGATCAGTATATCTGGACTCTGACACAGCTAATGGATTCTCCATATTAGTGTGATAAGTGGTGCTCTTAAAGTTAATTATTTTCTGTTTTATTTTCATAAATAACTTACCTTCATATGGTCCTGATTCTGGAATATAACACAGAATCTATGAATCAACCCCTAACTTAAATAGTTTTTTATTAAAAGTACTGTCTTAAACGTTAGAAGAAGATATTTTAGTGCAAGTAGCTAGCACCAAATTTCAAAATAAGTTGTATTGAATAACTGATCTTAAAAGTCTGCTTATTAAGGCTTTACTAGGGATATAGAAGGAATTCAGAAAATAGAGAGAAGAGTTTTTAAGGGTTTTGACATGTAAGTGAGTTTTTACAGGAGTAGCACCAACCTTTGTTAATCAATTCATTCAAATGACCATATATTTTATACATTATATACAATTTTAATCAGAGCTAAGATAAATAAGACTAGGGTGAAGCAAAATTCAATATCGATATGTCGGGCCAAACATGGATATTGAAAAATGAAATTACAATATCAATATTGCAGTCGATATTTGGACGTTTTTACACTTTCTGCTATCTGCCGCTGAACGACCAACAGAAAATATCCAATAAAGAATATTATTTTTGAAATGGCCAAGAATAGGAAGAACAACATATTCAATCTATTGACTCACACATAATTATACATATCATACGTAGCTGTATCTATAAGTCGGCATAGCTTACTCTCAAGCTCAAGCTGCATTTAGTAAGAGTGGACTCACAAAAACTGCGAAAGGACCTACGAAAGGCTTAGCTAGACAAAATGCTTTCCAGGCTTCTAAGCTTTGGTCATGTCACGTCCGTCACAGTCTTTTCCAAGTTCTGAGTAAAATATAAAGAGAGATAGATTTGGCCTTGCTGGCTGCTGAGTCCTTTTAGATACTCTTTTTAGCATTGATAGACATCTTGAAAAACATTTTATTCGAAATGATCACAACGTCTAATTGCCAAGCCTCTCGGGAGGCCATGCCCCCTCAGCTCCGGGGGCAAGAATACAAATTATACAATTTGTCCATTTTTACATGCAGAATCTATCAGGAAAGGGATGAGTGTTTGATTCTGGATGTGTCCAAAAAGGCTAAGGCTATTGAGCAAAATTTCGAGAAATTTGGAGGGGTGTGTTGAGTTGAATCAAAAGAAATCATATGTATCCAAGTTATCAAAAATGCCGATCTGCAATATCATAGGAAGCGCAATAGCGCTGCCTAAGTAAAGAACGATGTTGGCGCAATGTAAAATTTTTTTTGTTGTTTCTTTTAGACCAGGGCACTTCGTATCGAAGGAGTTGTCGTAGAAACTTCGAAAAGGGCTCATTCAATTGGAAATTGGAATGGCTAGTGCTCTTTTTGATAGCCGAGGGTAATTGGAAGGCAACTAACACCCCTTCCACACCCACCATTTCTCCAAACACATCCATCAAAATTTTTAGATAGCCATTTTGTTCAAAGTAGTTGAACGATCTGGAAATTATGTTTATGAGGAGACACTCCCCCCCCCCCACAGCTCTCAGGGCAAGGGTTGTAAATTAAGCCCTGGGGGCATATAAGGTTTTTATAGAAAGCGTTCTTGTAGAAACTTCAAAAAGGACTCACTCGATTGGAAATTGAAAGCGCAAGTGCCCTTTTTAATAGTTGAAAGTGATTGGAGAGCAACTAACCCTCCTCTAACGCCCACCATTTCCCCAAACACATGCAGTCAAAATTTTGAGATAGCCATTTTGTTCAACGTAGTTAAAAGTTCTGGAAATTAGGTCTTGGAGGATGACAAAACCCTCACAGCCCTCAGGGCTAGGGTTGTAAGTTATGCCCTTGGGATATATAAGTTTTTATAGAAAGCATTGTCGTTGAAACTTCAAAAAAAGCTCATTTGATTGGCAATTAAAACGGCTAATACCATTTTTAATAGTCCAAAGTGATTGGAGAGCAACTAACCTCCCTCTCACGCCCACCATTTCCCCAAACACATCCAATAAAAATTTTAAGATAAGCATTTGGTTAAACGTAGTTGAAAGTTCTGGAAATTATGTCTTTGAGGATGACAACCCCCCAAAAACCCCTCAGGACAAGGGTTGTAAATTATGCCCTACGGACATCTTAGGTTTTTATAGAAAGTGTTTTCGTAGAAACTTCAAAAAGGACTCATTCGATTGGGAATTAAGACTATCCTCCCTCTCAAGCCCACCATTTCCCCAAACACATCCAATCAAAATTTTAAGATAAGCATTTGGTTAAACGTAGTTGAAAGTTCTGGAAATTATGTCTTTGAGGATGACAACCCCCCCCAAAACCCCTCAGGAGAAGGGTTGTAAATTATGCCCTACGGATATCTTAGGTTTTTATAGAAAGTGTTGTCGCAGAAACTCCAAAAGGGGCTGACTCGATTGGAAATTGGAAGGGCTAGCGCCTTTTTTAATAGTTGAAAGTAATTAAAGGGCAACTAACCCCCCTCTCACGCCCACCATTTCCCCATACACATGCAATCAAAATTTTGAGATATTCATTTTGTTCAACGTAGTTGAAAGTTCTGGAAATCAGGTAATTGAGGGTGAAAAACTCGTCAGAGCCCACAGGGTAGGGGTTTTAAGTTATAACCTGGGGGCATATAAGGTTCTTATAGAAAGTATTGTCGTAGAAACTTCAAAAATAGCTCATTTGACTGGAAATTGAAAGGGCTGCCCTTTTTCATAGTCGAAAGTGATTGGAGAGCAACTAACCCCCTCTCACGCCCACCATTTCTTCAAACACCTCCAATCGAATTTCTGAGATAGGCGTTTTGTTCAACGTAGTTGAAAGTTCTGGAAATTATATCTTTGTGGATGACAAAACTCCAAACTCCCAGGACAAGGGTTGTAAGTAATGCCCCTTGGGTATATAAGGTTTTTATAGAAAATGTTGTCGAAGAAACTTTAAAAAGAGCTCATTAAATTGGAGATTGAAAGGGCTAGTGTCCATTTTATTAGCCAAACTGATTGGAGGACAACTACCCCCCCCCCTCTCACGCCCACCATTTCCTCAAACACATGCAATAAAAATTTTGAGATAGTCATTTTTTCAACTTAGTTGAAAATTCTGGATACTATGTCTTTGAGGATTTAAAACCTCCCACACCCCCCAGGGCAAGGGTTGTAAGTTATGCCAGGGGGGCATATAAGGTTTTTATAGAGAGTGTTGTCATAGAAACTTCGAAAAGGGCTTATTAAATTGAAAATTGAAAGGGCTAGTCAGCTTTTTAATAGTCAAAAGTTATTGGACAGAAAACTAACACCCCTCCCACGCCCACCATATCCCCAAACACATCCAATAAAAATTTTGAGATAGCCATTTTGTTCAACGTAGTTGAAAAGTCCTGAAATTATGTCTTTGAGTATGACACTCACCCTATAGCCCTCAGGACTAAGGTTGTAAGTTATTCCCTGGGGTCATATAAGGTTCTTACAGGAAACATTGTCGTAGAAACTTCAAAAAGGGCTCATTCGATTGGAAATTGAAAGGGCTGGTTCCATTCTTAATAGTCGAAAGTGATAGGTGGGCAACTAACCCCTCTCTCACGCCCACCATTTCAACAAACACATTCAATCAAAATTTTGAGATATCCATTTTGTTCAACGTAGTTAAAAGTTCAGGCAATTAGGTCTTTGAAAATGATAACCGTCTCAGAGCCCTCACATGTTATGGATGCATTTAAGGTTTTATAGAAAGCGTTGTCGTAGAAACTTCAAAAAAGCTCATTTGATTGGAAATTGAAAGATTGAAAATGGAATTGAATGGAAATTGGAATTGAAACATTCAATAAAAATTTTGAGATAGCCATTTTGAAAGTTTTGGAAATTAGGTATTTCAGGATGACAACTTCCCCCCCCCTCCTCCCACATAAAGCCTTCAAGGCAATGGTTGTAAGTTATGCCCTGGGGGCATATAAGGGTTTTTACAGAAATTGTTTTCGTAGAAACTTCAAAAACGGCTCATTCTATTGATAATTGAAAGGGCTAATGTTCTCCTTAATAGTCGAAACTGATTGGACGACAACTAACCCCCCCCCCCCTCAAGCCCACCATTTCCTCAAACACATTCAATCAAAATTTTGAGATAGCTATTTTTTCAACGTAGTTGAAAGTTCTGCATATTATGTCTTTGAGGATGATAACCCCCCCCACCCATCAGGACAAGGGTTGTAAGTTATGGGCATATAAGGTTTTTATAGAGTGTTGTCATAGAAATTTTGAAAAGGGCTCATTCAATTGGAAATTGAAAGGCTAGTGCCCTTTTTAACAGTTAAAAATGATTGGAGGAAAACTAACACCCTTCCCTCGCCCAGCATTTCCCCAAACACAGCCAATCAAAATTTTGGGATAGCCATTTTGTTCAACAAAGTTAAAAAGTCCGGAAATTATGTCTTTGAGGATGACGATCCCCCCACAGACCTCAGCACAAGGGTTGTAAATTATGCCCTGGGGGCATATAAGGTTTTCATAGAAAACGTTGTCGTAGAAACTTCAAAAAGGGCTCATTCAATTGGAAATTGAAAGGGCTAGTGCCCTTTTTCATAGTCAAAAGTGATTGGAGGGCACCTAACCCCCCTCCCAAGCTCACCATTTCCCCAAACATGTCCAATCGAAATTTTAAGATATCCATATATTTATGGCTATGTCAAGATGTTTAAAAAAACTGCTTTTCCATACGATCCAAGAGGTAAGGATCTTGGTACTTTTTTTAGAGGTTTCGCCAGTTTCTTTTTCTCGTTAAAATCAGTCAAATATTTCTTGTAAATTGTACAAGTAATTCAGAAGCTAGTAGCCAACTTCCCAGTTGTCTACTGTAGCCACTAATCCTCTCCTTGATTTTAATCAATTATATTTACAATATATATATATATATATATATATATATATATATATATATATATATATATATATATATATATATATATATATATATATATATATATATATATATATATATATATATATATATATATATATATATATATATATATATATATATATATATATATATATATATATATATATATATATATATATATATATATATATATATATATATATATATATATATATATATATATATATATATATATATATATATATATATATATATATATATGTATGTATATATATATATATATATATATATATATATATATATATATATATTAAAAAGTAGTGAGTATCTTCCGCTATGTTTTCCAGCGCCCAAGTTTTCCCATATAAAGTAACTGTAAGGAGCATGTTTATTTATTAATATAATTTAAATAAAACACGTTACAATCAGCATTAATAAAATAAAAAATTCCAATGTTCGAACTTTTTTAGATATTTTAAATGATGTATCTGAAATATAGAACCAAATATTTTGAGCCTTACAGCAATAAGATTTTTGAATATGTATTAAAAGTCCTGTTCACTAAAAAAGCATTGGGTATCATATACTAAGTATACATCAAAACCTTATTTAGCAGTAATAAAAATTATCATCGTCAGCAGCAATTTTTATTAATATTTTTATCTTAAACGTTGTAGTTAATTTATCTTGAATGGTATACAGACAGGTTTGTCATACCTATAATACTGATTACTTGATCTTCATTGATGATTGATGGGAATGCATGGCTGTGCTCTTACAAAATACAAAATAATTCTTAAAGAATCAGGAATGGCTTTTAAAAATTTAAAATACTTCTTAAGAAATACAAATATGTTTTTACAATAGTATTCATACAAAATACAAAATAAATCTTATTGGCTTGCGGAAAGTGCAAGTACTCGAGATGCCTGTACCCTGCAGTTTAAGGCCTGAAGGCCGGCTGGTGCCGATACGGCTCTTCCTGGTCGCTCAAGTTCTCTTCTGCAGAAGTTTACAACAAACGTAATAAACACAAAGTAAATACGACCTTTTCGGCAAGGTCATCGGAAGCCTTGACGCGTCACCTGCCGGAAACGCCGTAACATAGGCTATTTTACTTTGGTTCAACATTATGTCATGGTGTTTCGTGGGAATTTTGTCGACCGACAGTTCCCCAGGCCATCGGTTACCCTGATGCGTTAGCACTCTTAAACTGGGTTAGACAGTTTAAGAGAGGTCCACTCTTCCACCACTTTGAGCTGCACCTAGGATTTCCCAAACAGACGTTAGGGATGGAAGCAGAAGTGCTTGAGTCCACTCGTCGCAATTCACAACCGCCGCAACAAGCGGGAATACACCTTGCCATGAAACTCACCTAAGTTCGAAGGGATTTGGAAGGGCGCCTTTTTTTATAGAGGTATCGCCAGTAGCCACTAATCCTCTGATTAATTTTTATTAATTGTATTTATTCAAATTTAATGAATGTATATTTTAAAAAAGTATTGGGTATGGTCCACTGATCATCCTTTAGAGCCTGTGCTTTACATTTATAAGATATAAATATATTATATTAAAAAAAAAGACAAAAAAAAACAGCAGATCGTTTCAGAGAATGTTGAGGAGAGTGCTCAATTAAATCAAAACATGTTATGTGTTTACGGACTGTCAAAAGGGCGTAACTAATGAATGACTAGGTATATCAATATGGAACTTTCAGGAAATGATAAGGGACACAATCGAAAGGGAATATTTGTACTCTACCCCTGCTATTATAATTACCACTAGTCCCTGGCGTCGCACCTATAAGAGAAGACCGACGCGATCAATGTTGACCAGAAACACTTATTTTTTATCAGTCTTCTTCAAATCGGAGGTGGATGGAGTTCGTCCGGAATGATGTAGAACTTGTCTGCTGACCACGTGCCTCGTGCCTCTGGATATGGGGTCATCCCCTAACTAAACACTCCGATCAGGGTGGCTGCAACCTCATGTGGCGGGTGGAGCTCACCCCGGGAATCTCAGTACCTAGGTTAAACCTATCATTAATCAGATTCAAAGCCTTGGGTCGGTTGGGCTGGCGACCCTTCACCTGAAAACCAAGTGGTACACAAAGTGATTACACAGCCTCGGATCCGGACCCTCTTTTAAGATTTCGACCATCGCGCGTCAATGGACATGCTGATGACGTCAGAAAGACAGACAGGCTGAAATTTCTATATCAAAGGGGGGTTTGAAAAGCCACCTGAAATGTTTTGACACTGAATGCACCAGAATCAAAGAACCTACTTTCTCCAGAACTACGTAAGAACAAAGTGACAATTGCAGGTCTCACAGAAACCCGTCTTACTGGAAGTGGAGAAGAGCGAATAGGCGATAATCACTCGTTAGTCTGGTCTGGAGGGAGCATGAGAAGAAATGGTGTTGGTCTCGCGCTAAACGGCCCTGCAAGAAAGTCCTTACTCTTGCACGAAGCTGTATCGGAAAGAATAATGAAGGCCCGCTTTGGGCACAAGCATGGCAAGATGACAATTTTCGTATGCTATGCCCCGACCAATGATTCAAACGACGTAACCAAGGAAGAGTTCTACTCTGCTCTTTGTAGATGTCTTTCAACAATGTCTCCCCACGATGTCACAGTTCTTCTCAGTGACTTCATTGCCACAGTGCGAGGTGATATTGGTGTTTGGCGTGGTACAATTGGACCTGTATCCCCCGACCCACTGAACGACAACGGCCTTCACCTACTCAAACTGTGCCAATCCCATGAACTTGTGATCGCAAACGCCTACTTTCAACGTAAGACTATCCACCAGGCAACGTGGTATAGTAACGACGGTCGCACAAAGAAGATGATTGACTACGTCATTATTTCTAAACACTGGAGATCATTGCTGAAGAGCTGCAGAACCTATAGATCAGCAGAGCTCGGAAATGCAGATCACAGGCTTGTGTGTGCTGATGTCCAGCTTCGCCTCCATGCACAGCGATCGGAAAGAAAACCAGCAGCAGCGGATAACGGGAAACTAAAGGAGCCAGATATTCACCAGAAGTATAGTGTTGAGATATACAATCACTTTGAGCTCCTTGGCACACTCAACAGCAGCGAAGACGCCTGGAAGTATTTTAAATCGCAGACCAGCGAAGCTGCACAGCTGGTGCTTGGTAAGCGAAGTTTCCCAAAGAAATCGTGGCTAACTGACGAAACACTGCAGGTCATAGAGCAAAGGCGAAGGCAGATTCTTGGGGACATGGCCACCTATCAAAGGCTCAATGGAGTGCGGAACAGACTTATTCACCGAGACCGAACTCAGTTTGTTGCAAGGAAAGCCGATGAAATCGAACTAGCAGCAAAAAAGAAAGACAGGGGTAGCCTGTTTAAGCACCTCCGTGATCTCACAGAAAATAAAACACCAGCATTGAGACCCGTTCAACCCAGGGATAGGACACATTTTTCTCATATGACTTCTTATCTTGAGTGGTGAAAGGACCACTTCTGCTCGCTTCTGAGCAACACTAGCCAGTCTATGCCTCCTACTGGGGATAGTCCCAGCCAACCTGGCAGTCCAAAACCTAAACCAGATGCTCCTCCTGACGAGCCTTTAAGCCCCTCAGAAATTGGAAATAAAATAAAAATGCTCAAGAACGATAAAGCTGCCGGTATCTGTGGCCTGAGTTCGAAGCTGCTAAAATATGCAGGTCCTGTTATGCTCCTGTTTCTCCACACCCTGTTCTCTACAATCTGGCAAACCGAGATAATTCCCGAAGATTGGCGGAAGGGTGTCATTATCCCTTTGTGGAAGAGGAAAGGCTCTAGAAGCGACTGCTCGAACTACCGTGGAATAACCCTACTGTCTGTCCCGGGAAAACTTTTCTTAATGGTCCTGCTAGATCGATTTCGAAATATCATTGGTAAAATCCGGTGACCGGAGCAAGCTGGTTTCATGTCGGACCGTTCAACCATCGAGCAGATTTTTACGATCTGACAAATCATAGAAAAAGCCACGGAGTTCCGACAAAAAGCTTTTATTACATTCGTCGACTTCCGTGCTGCGTTCGACTCAGTGGACCGAGATGCTGTTTGGCGGATTCTAGAATCGACAGGCCTCCCTGAGAAATACTGCAGACTATTCAAAGCTCTACAGCATGGGACGGAGAGCTGTGTTCTAGTGAACGGCCGGCACAGCCCGTTCTTCCAAATCACGACAGGAGTGCGCCGAGGATGTGCAGTGGCCCCAGAGCTCTTCTATGTCATCATAGACTACGTTATGACAAGGACTACCTCACGTCTCAGCTTTGGACTTAAGTTTGGAGATCGTGTCATTACAGATGCTGATTTTGCCGATGACTTGGCCATTCTAGCGGACTCCATGGAGCAGTTGCTGGAAGCGCTTCGAATCCTACGAGAAGAGGTTGCAAAAGTAGGACTGCAGATAAACTGGACTAAAACGAAAATTATGGCCATAGACCCATTCTCCCCTGCTGCCAATCCTTCAGTTAGCCTGGATAGCACCACTAGCATCGAAGTTGTCCAAAGGTTCACCTACCTGGGCTCTATAATTTCTTGAGATGACTCGCTTCTTTCTGAACTACAAGCGAGAATATCCAAAGCGTCTTCTGCCATGGGCAGACTGAACCGTCACCTCTGGCAAAAACCAGTCGTACAACGAAGCTGCGGATTTTCAACGCCCTCGTCGGCTCTGTGATGCTCTATGGAGCTGAGACGTGGCAACCCTCAAGGCAATTGATGTCTTTCAGTCGAAGAGCCTGAGGAGGATCGAAGGTCTACGATGGCTCGACTTCGTCAGCAATGAGAAGCTGCTGCAGCTCACCAAGCAGTCTCGGTTTTCGACCCAAGCAGCCGAGCGAACATTACGATGGTTCGGACACCTACTTCGAATGCCTCCACACATACCTGCGAAAACGATCAATGACTTCGACCCTGTCAAAGCCGGTTGGAAGCGACCTCGCGGCCGACCGAAAAAACGATGGTCTGACAGCCTGTCCGAGTTCCTGACGATGGCAAATATCAGGTTGAGCGATGTGCAAACGCTTGCCATGGACCGAAGTGGATTGAGGAGGCAGACGTCACTCTCTACGCCGAGCAGCGCCCGGCAGGAGACATAAGTCAAGTCAAGTCTTCTTCAAATCCAATTTTTAATTTACAAGATATTCTTATTCATGAGGTATAAATATTTTGATAGCCATTTAAGAGAAAGTGATCGGAGGGCAGCTACCCCAACACACACACACGACAAAATTGTCCCGAACAGCATCTAATAGAAATTTTTAGATAGCCATTCTATTCAAAATAGTCTAAATATCATATAAATAGGCTTTTGGGGTTGAAACAAGTCTCAAAAATGGATAAAAATAGTATCAAATAATCTATCAAGCATACAAAAACCACAAATAAGTATCAATAAATAAATGAAACCCAAAACATACAGAAAATAAAATAAATATTAGAGTCAAACTCAAAACGAGCAGAAATTAATATGAGTAGGGTTCTAATCCCTATGCTTTCTAAAAGCCAGAGTATAATTTGCACTTTACTGAAAAATACTCTTTTAAATGTTTTCATTTTTATAACTTAAAAAAATCAAAAATTAATCAAGATTTTAAAGAATAAATATCAGCATATTTAGCCTATATTAAACAGGCAGTGCACATGTTTTTCAATAAATTCATTTAAATTATATTCTGGCTTTTAGAAAGCATAGGGATTTAGAAACCTACTCATATTAATCTCGGCTCGTTTTGAGTTTGACTCTGTTATTTAATTTATTTTCGGTTTGTTTTGGGTTTCATTTATTTATTGATACTTATAACATAAAACAGGTGCTAATATAAATGAACAAATAAATCTTAAAACGAGTAAAACTTAAACTGAAAATACAAATCAAGCTTAAAAAAAAAATCCTGCAAATAAGAGTATGGCTATTGCCCCCTTCCCTAACTGTACAAATCTAAAGCCTACTGCGTCATTTGCACTTTACTGAAAACTAAGATTTTGTATATTAAATACTGACCGCTCAGCAGTTCAAGATTTTATGTAATTTTAGTTTTAATGTACTAATAAGTAAAAAAAAATATATTTATAATATAATTAGTTTTTCACTAAAGCGCCAATTACTAAAAACCTGTTGTATGTTTGTTTTGTATTTGATTTCTGTTCGTTTTAAACTTGATTTGCATATTCAATTTAAGTTTTACTCGTCTTAAGATTGATTTATTCCTTTGTATTAGTACCTGTTTAATGTTTGTTTATTAATATTTTTTTTTTTCTGTTCGTTTTGGGTTTCATTTATTCGATAATAGTAATTTCTGATCGTTTTTTGAGTTTGAGTTATTATAGAAATTTATTTCTGTTGATCTTAAGTTTAATATGGCATTTACTATTCTTTGAAAAACTTGCTTATCGGATTCTTTTTTTATTAGCTAATTGAAAGAACAACTGATCCAATCAAGGAGTGGCAGTCTTATAATTTAGTACCCTAGAAATACCTAATTTCTGAGCCCACCAGCTCTGTTCCTTGCTAGAGTATTTTTCAAGGCTGTTCAGTTAGTCACTGAAAGGTGCAACCGATTCATAGGCAGCGCAATAGCGCTGCCTAAGTAAAGAGCCATATTTTTTTCACCAAGGCACTTTGCATAGAAGGAGTTGTCATAGAACCTTTGGAAGGAGCTCATTCTATTGGAAATTGAAATTTATAGCGCCCTTTTAAAACTTCAAAAGTAATTGGAGGTCAACAAAGCCCTCTCCCACACGTATCACTTCCACAGACACGCCCAACCAAAATTTTGAGATAGCTTTTTTGTTCAACATAGATGAAAGGTCAAATAACTATGTCTTTGGGGATGTCAAACCCCACAGCCCTTGGGGGCTGTAAGGGCTATAAGTTATGTAATTCACCCATTGCTTACATATATTATTATTCTTATTATTTACATAGTTATGCAATTACACATATTATTTATTATTAAGAAAAGTCGGGCGTGTTTTACCTTTAGTGAACAAAAACCAAAGTGCCCTCAGACGAAGCTTTAGAGAATGTTGAAGGAAGTGTTGAACAAAATCAAAACATTTTATGTGCATGCGGTTGGTCAAAGGACGCAAGTCAGGAATGACCTAGTTTATTAGTTTGGAACTATCGAGAAATGGTGAGAAGGATGTTCTATTGACCAAAAAAGCAATATTTTCATGCTACTATTACTACTACTATAACTACTAATAGTATATCTGCTGCATCTGTAGCGAGTGCTACCAAGGCTGAGGATATTGAAGTGAAAATTTGAGAAATTGTTGAGGGTAAAGTGGAAATAAATCGAAATATGCTATATGCATACATACTGCAAAAGGGTGTATCAGAAAAATCTTTGGAACGGTTACCGTATCAGGCTGAAACTTCCAGGGCTTTATGAGAGGATGTTCAACTGACCATTTCACATTATGTGTTTACTACTACTGCTATTACCGTTGCTACTAATGGAATACTACTACTGTTCCTACTACTACCACTACTGCTATGATACTACCCCTATTAAGGTTAAGGGTATGAAGGGAAAAATTTGAGTTATTGAGGGGAAATTTGAACTAAATCAAAACATATTATATGCATATAGCTGTTCTAAAGGACGTATGTCAGGAATGGATTAGGGTATTAAGTTGGAGCTTTAAGGGAATTCTTAAGGTAGAAGAGCAATTGACCAAAAGACAATATGTGCAGGTTACTACTAATACTAGTATCACTGCTACTACTGCTACTAATTCTATTGTAACTACTACTAACGCTAAGAACACTAACATAAAAATATCAGTAAGCGATCATGGAGAAGTTGAACTAAATAAAAAAAAAAAAATTATGAACATACAGGTTATCAAAAGATCATATCGGCAATATCATAACAAGGGCTGATTGTATTGAGTTGAAACTTCCACGACTGGATGAGGGAGATGTTCAACTGAAACAAAAATCAATGTGTTGATAGTACTGCTGCCACCAGTACTAGTGTTAATACTGTTAATAGTAGATAAGACTAGCAAGTGTTATCTACTAGGTCTACTAGGCATCTACTAGGGTCTATCTACTAGTGTCTACTAGGCAAGTGTTATCTACTAGGCACTCCTACTACTACTACCCTGACCACTATTATAACTATGGCTAAGGGAATAAAGGTAAAAATTACAGATAATATCGAGGGGGAAGCTGAACTGAAGCATAAAATGCAAATAGCATGCAGGTTGTCAAAGGGGCGTATCAGCATTATCTTAGAAACAGCTTGCTATGTTAAGTTGTAAATTACAGAGCTTGGTGTTTGGTAGCTTGAACTAACCAAAAGGGAATATTTGCATCTTAATACTACTACTCCCAATACTGATACTACTACTATTGTTACTACTATTACTACTGCTACTGCTGCTAGTAAAGCTAATTCTACTAATTCTGCTGCTACTACTAATCCAAACACATCCAATCAGATGTTTGTGATAGTTATTTAGTTTAGCATAGTGGAAAGGTCTAGCTTTGAGCAAGGGCTATAAATTATGCAATTTGCTGAATAGAGTGTATGTTATTGGGAATGAGAGCATATTTACCCTTTGATGTTATTGGGAATGAGAGCATATTTACCCTTTGATGTTATTGGGAATGAGAGCATATTTACCCTTTGATGTTACTGAGAATGAGAGCATATTTACCCTTTGATGCTATTGGGAATGAGAGCATATTTACCCTTTGATGTTATTGGGAATGAGAGCATATTTACCCTTTGATGTTATTGGGAATGAGAGCATATTTACTCTTTGATGTTTGTGGGAATGAGAGCATATTTACCCTTTGATGTTATTGGGAATGAGAGCATATTTACCCTTTGATGTTACTGTGAATGAGAGCATATTTAAGCTTTGATGCTATTGGTAATGAGAGCATATTTAATCTTTGATGTTACTGGGAATGAGAGCATATTTACCCTTTGATGCTATTGGGAATGAGAGCATATTTACCCTTTGATGTTATTGGGAATGAGAGCATATTTACCCTTTGATGTTGTAAACGACCAAGTGCATTAACATTAGCTTTCAGAGGGTGTCAAGGGGAATGCTAATTTATATCAAAACATTTTATGTTTTTGAATTTGAATTTTTTTTTATCAATTTTTTATTTTCAGTTGATTTGGGAAAATTGGTTCCAATTTTGCTGTCCCCCCCTCAGAGGATTTGAACAAAACTACGCCACTGTTTCGAATGGGAAAGATTTTTCATGAACTTTACGACTTAAGCGTAAAGACCGAAAGTTGAGTAAGGAACAGCCCCCCTCATACACAAAATGAGTTCTGTTCATTTTGAGTTTTAATGTTGCTCCTTGCTTTCATTTGATTTTTTTATTTAATTACTTGAAAAACCAGCACTTCAAAAACCTAGTTCGTCCTGGATTATCTGTGCCTCTGGACATCTCCTGCCTTTTGACATGAATTTTCAAATGGTTAGAATGTATCTAACTGGGTACCAATTAATAACGAATTCAAAGTGCCATTATAAATCGATAAAGCCTGGATACTTTTGGATTTTGAATACTGAAGAGTGGGGGACGTCAACACTACTCACCTTCGTTTTGTATTTCACTCGGTCATTTATTATAATTAATTTAATAAACAATAAACCGAAAATCAGCAGAAATAGAGTCAAATAATTTTCCAAGCTCAAAACTACCACAAACCACCATCAATAAATAAATGAAACCCAAAACGAACAGAAGTTACAATAAATAGCCGAGGCAAACTCAAAACGACAAAAATTAACATGGGAAAGGGTGACAACCCCCATGCCTTCTCATGACTAGAACACCATTTGCACTTCACTGAAAACAAAATACATTTTAAATTTTTTCACTTTTTTGACATTAATAAATAAAAAACTATTAAGAGTTTAAGGAATCAATATCAGTATATGTATAATAAACATGGTCATTTGCTGTTTTTTTTTCAATGGGAAATATTTTGAATTAGAAATATTTTTGAAGAACTTTAAGACAATGGCATGAAGAGAGAGGGTTATGGAAGGGGTATCCCCCTCATATAGAGAATAGTTTCTTTGTTTTTATGTTTTGATGCTGCACCTAACTTTCAGTTTAAAAAAGGTGTTTTATTATTTAATTACTTGAAAAACTCGTACTCCGAAAAAGCTAGTTTGTCCTTGATTTTCTATGCAATTGGTTGCTTTTATTCATATTTTAAAAAGGTTTCTTTTGAAATATGCACTTGAACATAGTTGTCTGTAACAAAACAAAATTTTAGTAGTTGAGAAACTTTTTTGTAGCCTTGTAGCACGTCATAAATATAATAAAATAGTTTCTTAAAAACTAATTTTAGTGCTTGATAGAATAATTAAGTTTGTCAAAAGAATTTAGCGTAAACTGAATAATTACT
Organism: Artemia sp. Qi Xiang Cuo; assembly: GCF_049724085.1. Taxonomy (NCBI): domain Eukaryota; kingdom Metazoa; phylum Arthropoda; class Branchiopoda; order Anostraca; family Artemiidae; genus Artemia; species Artemia sp. Qi Xiang Cuo. The sequence continues at coordinate 47,787,444 of NC_142808.1, read as the reverse complement.
TTGAAACTATAAATAATTAGTGCCTTAAGTATATTTTTAAAGTCAATTTTTCAAGAGTTTCGAAGGATAAGAGATGGATATCTCCCACCTTTTCAAATGAAGCTCCGAAAAATCTTCAATAAATAGATTTCGTTTCCGATCGCATCTCACCAATTATTCAAGGGATAAATAAGATACAGAAGACAGGGTTGCCAACTGGATATTTTTATGTCTAAAGGACATATTCCTATGTGCCAGGACACAATGACATAATAGGGCAAAAAAGGGACATATTTTAGAAATTTGGGACATATTTTGCAAATTTATGACAAAATAGAATATTTCCCTGTCGGATAAATATTTGTGTAATAAAAATGTCATTTTTCACCAAATTAGTGCTAAAAATACTTATCTAGCACTAAATTTACTTAACTACTTACTTTCTACTATTTTTTTTTATACTGTACGTTTTATACTGTATTTTTGGGAGTTGCTTGCTCTTTCCCACAGACAACTATCTGCAAATACTCTTGATATTCTTTACAAGTTTGTATTCTATAATCTATAAACTATTTTATTTCACCTTGCTTTTACGCAACCGTCAAGATAATAGGCAAGCAGACATCTTTTTCGTTAACAGTCTCTTCCGGCTTCCAGTAGTCAGGCCAAAACATCTATCTATTTATCAAGTATTACTAACTGGAAATCAAAAGTTATCAAAAGAAAACAAATTGGATTCTTGATGATCTGGAATTAATTTTTCAGGGTAAAAAACCCTAAGATCTTCAAACTGAAGATCTCAGGGTCACTTAAATGAATATAATCAAAACATATTTGGCTCTAAGTGATATGCAAATTTTGTTCTGTAATTCGGAAGGCATGGGGACCGTCAGCCCTACTAGGCTAGTCTCCACTTGTTTTGAATTTGACTCGTTTTAGCTATTTTAATCTCTGTTAATTTCATTTATTTATTGACGGTGATAGTTTTACGCTTAGAAAACTTTAAATCTTTTCCATCTCATTTTTGGTTGAATTACTTTTTTTTGAAACACTTATGAAATTAATTTGTTTGTTTCTTATTGACATAGTATTTTTCATTGGAAAAGAAAGGAGTACATTTTAGTTTTTTTTTATAAGAATGTATATTTTTCCTGTATTATTTACGCAATGGAATTTTTTAATAACATAAGCGCTTTTGAACCCCTGGACATATCTAGTGTTGTTTAATTCAGTTTTAAACCACTCCAAATTTCTCTGAAAAATAAGACTTAATGCCATTGTACCTATGCTGTTTTGGCAGCCAGGATGCACTTGCATTCTGTCGCTCAACATAACCATCAGTATGGTCTGAAAACTTCAACCTAATGCTCTAAGTCATTTTTTTTTATGTATTGCTGATAAGGCCATTTGACATCCTGCATGCATACAGTGTGTTTCAATTTAATTTATCTTGCTTCCCAACAAAATTATTATTAGCTTTAAAAGCAGTAGCCTATCGATAGCATGAGTAAAAAAGCAGATGTAGTATACATAAATTTCCTTTAGTTGGTTCAATCTTTCCCTTAACGTACTTTGAAAGTTTCAACTTAATACTCTTAGCTGTTCCTGATATATAGCTGTTACGACCTTTTAATAGCCTGCATTCACATAGCACCGTTCAATTTAGATCTCTATCTTCTTCAACATTCCCAGAAAGTTTCACTGTAATACCCTTAGCTCAAGTAGTACTAGCAGTAGTCGTCGTAGTTGTAGTTGTAGCAGTCATATTAGTAGTAGTAGTTGTAATAGTTGCAAAAGTGTTAGTAGTTGTAGAAGTATGCACATTTTGCAGGTTTTTTTAGTTCAAAATCCCCCTTAACATGTTCTGAAAGTTTCAACTCAATACCTTAGACCATTCCTGGGATATTGCTGATACGCCCTTTTGACAAACAAGCTGTACAAAATGTGTGTCTATTTAGTTCAACATCCCTGTAAATATTCCCTGTAAGTTTCAATTTCCTACCCTTTGCCTCAGTAGCAGTAGTCGAAGCGATAATAGTAGTAGTAGCAGAATTAGCAACATTACAATTCAAGTTGACAAAGCCATACCTTGAATTCATGGACTACTCTCTTGGCCTCTCCAACGAATTCAACAAAGTTTTTCAATCTGAGCTTCCAGTTTTTCACTCCCTAAAGGCAAGTGTCAGGAAACCTGTGAGTGATGTTGCGTCTAACTTCTTGAAACTGGGCTATATTCACAGTATTGTTTTGTTTACCGAACTGGATCCTTATCTTTCAAATGAGCACATGCCTTTAAACCATACATATGTGGGAATAGCTGCAACCAATTCAATGCACGGACTCGTAGACGCTCAAGGGCCAAGTGATAACATTGATCTCTTTTACCAGCCTTGTTGAATATACTATATGGTCCTAATCAAGCACATCCAAGACCCTACCAAGACGCTTTGGTTGAACCAAGGAATGCAAGAAATTTGAAACCAAAATCTCTGAGGCCACTGTTTGTGAGATTTCCTGTTCTAAGAGAAAATATATTCTTTGAGGCCAACCTGACTCTTATACATGATAATGGTAATAAGCTTACCTTAGCTATGGATGTCAGGTATTGTGTTATCTTGGAACGATAATTTCGACAGGACCTGTGCCTGTCATCATCAGGTTCAAATTCAAATTTGAACCTGATGATGACAGGCACAGGTCCTGTCGAAATTATCGTTCCAAGATAACACAATACCTGACATCCATAGCTAAGGTAAGCTTATTACCATTATCATATCTAAGAGAAAAGTGTTGCCTCCAGAAAATTGACGTAGAATGGAGGTCACAGTCAAAGACTGATGTCACTGAGCTTCACTCGGAAGATGCCCAAGTTAAAGACCTGTCAATTGAGCAGTACTGGATAAAGATATTTAGTTTGGAGACTCGCAATGGCAAAACCAAGTATCCGGAATTGCGGAAGCGCATATCACTGATCTTCTCTTTACCTTTTTGGCAACGTACCAACTGAGCGTTTTTTTAGTCCCCTGAAATTAATCAAAACAGACATCCGAAATAGTCTCGAGAATGTCAGACTAGTCTCACCTGTTTGTGTCAATTACTGCTTGAAAAACGAAGATAACACTTTATCAACTGTCAGCATACCGAAAGCTGTCACTGGCTTCAAGACGAAGACAAACGCCAAGTGCGATGAAGTGCTAGAGATGACACTTAATTAAACTTTCTGACGTGTTCTAGGTAGTGAAAAAGATGTTATATATATATCATTATCTGAAGTAAGAAAAATAACAACTTGATGCTGCACTGTGCAGCATCAAATCATGCAAACATGTAGATTGTGTGGAAATGTAAAGCAAAATAACCCTTCTTTCTAGGGAGAAATCAAACCTTAACATAAGGAATTTAAGGGAAAATTGATATAAAAACAGGGAAATTTGAAATCGAGAAGTGGAAGTACTGCTCAAGCTTTCCGAATTACAGCATAAAATTTGCATATAACTGACAGCCAAATTTTGTTTGATTATATTCATTTAAATGAAACTCAGATATTGAAATATTTTAGAATCAAATTTGTACCCTATTCATGCTTCAAGTAATTAGTTAGACCGATATCTACTAATAGGAGATTTTTCAGAGCTTCATTTCAAAAGGCAGGAGTTATCCACCTCTAGTTGTTCAGAGCTCTTCAAAAAATTTTAATGAAATATACTTAAAAGTTAAAACAATTTATCTCCACAGTTTCAAAATATATATACAGTTTATGCTAAATTCTTTTGACAAACTTAATCATTCTATTAGATAATTCAATTAGTCTAAAAAAAACTCTTTTATTATATTTATGACGTGCTACAAAGTTGAAAAAAAAGTTTCTCAATTACTAAAATTTTGTTTTGTTACAGACAACTATGTTCAAGTGCATATTTCAAAAGAAACTTTTTAAAATATCGATAAAAGCAACCAATTGCATAGAACATCAAGGACAAACTAGCTTTTTCGGAGTACGAGTTTTTCAAGTAATTAAATAATAAAACACCTTTTTTAAACTGAAAGTTAGGTGCAGCATCAAAACATAAAAACAAAGAAACTATTCTCTATATGAGGGGGATACCCCTTCCATAACCCTCTCTCTTCATGCCATTGTCTTAAAGTTCTTTAAAAATATTTCGAATTCCAAATATTTTCCCATTGAAAAAAAAACACAACAAATGACCATGTTAGTATACATATACTGATATTTATTCCTTACTCTTAATAGTTTTTATGGTACTTATGCAGAAAGTGGTAAGTGTATTGAGAAAACCGATCCGCATTACCCGGTAATCATATGAGGCGCTGTATAGCCCCAATGGGAAGACGTTTTGGCGGCAGCGCATATCCAGAATGACTGGCGGCTCTTCGTGGATGCCCTGGGTGTCTCTAGTGGCACAGGAGGATCAAAGGTCTAAGGTAATAAACATAGGCCTTAAATAGGGTTAGTCACTCCGGGAACTATACTTAAACTTTATTTTTTCTGGGGTTAGTGGAAATGAAAGGTACCTAGGTTAGGTTAGGTTAGGTATTTAGGTACTGTTCTATTAACTGGAACCCACGCAAGAAGTGAAGTTTGGTTAATGCTAATGAAATAAAATAGCAAGAAAATATAATAGTTTTCAAACAAATTTCGGCTATATATTTGAAAATTGGGGGGGGGGGGGAGGGTAAAGCATATATTAAATACGTAACCTAACCTATGTACCTTTTCCCCCCTAAACCCCAAAAAAAAAAGTTTAAATATTGTAAACGCAGTGATAAATCACTGTTTGCAACCACCAGCATAAAAATCTCCGTTGAAAAAACCTGTTTGACTAGTTTTTTTTTAGCATCTTCGCTGTACAATGTATAGCGTGGGTTCCAGCTAATAGAGCAGTACCAGATTTTATATATGCTATGCTTTACCCCTACCCCCCCCCCTAATGTGCAAATATATAGCCCAATTTTGTTCATAAACTATTATATTTTCATCCTATTTTGTTTTATTTCATTTGCATGAACTAAACTTCACTTTTCGCGTGCTTACCGCTTCCTAATTAAGTACCTCTTTTATTTTTTAATGTAAAAAAAGGGAAAACATTTAAAATGTATTTTGTTTTCAGTAAACTGACTTTAGTGTAGAGCTTTATGACTTTATGACTGTTATGACTTTAGCGTAAAGAGCGAAGGTTTATTAAGGGGCACCCCCCCCCCTCATACACAAAATGAGCTCTGTTCATTTTAAGTTTTAATGTTGCTCCTTGCTTTCATTTGATTTTGGGTACCAATTACTAATGAATTCATAGTGCCATTATAAATCGATAAAGCCTGGATACTTTTGGATTTTGAATACTAAAAAATGGGGGACTTCAACACTACTCATCTTCGTTTTGAATTTCACTCGGTCATTTATTATAATTAATTTAATAAACAAAAAACCGAAAATCAGCAGATATAGAGTCAAATAATTTTATAAGCGCAAAACTACCACAAACCACCATCAATAAATAAATGAAACCCAAAACGAACAGACAGTACAATAAATAGCCGAGGCAAACTCAAAACGACAAAAAATTAACATGAGAAAGGGTGATAACCTCCATGCCTTCTCAAGACCAGAACACTATTTGCACTTAAATTAAAACAAAATACGATTTAACTGTTTCCACTTTTTTGACATTAATAAATAAAAAAAGCATTAAGAATTCAAGGAATAAATATCAATATATGTATATTAAACATGGACTTTTTTTCAACGGGAAAATATTTTAAATTCAAAATATTTTTTAAGAACTTTAGGACAATGGTATAAAGAGAGAGGGTTGTGGAAGGGGTACCCGCCCCTCATATAGAGAATAGTTTCTGTTTTTATATTTTGATACTGCTCCTAACTTTCAGTTTAAAAAACATGTTTTTTTATTTAATTACTAGAAAAACTCGTACTCTGAAAAAGCTAGTTTGTCCTTGATTATCTCTGCAATTGGTTGCTTTTATAAATATTTTAAGAAGGTTTATTTCTAAATATGCACTTGAACATAGTTGTCTTTAACAAAACAAAATTTTAGTAATTGAAAAACTTTTTTTAACTATGTTCCACGTTACAAGTATAATTGAATACTTTCTCAGAGACTAAGTTTAGTGTCTAATAGAATAAATAAATTTATCAAAAGGATTTAGCGTAAATTAAATACAGCTTTTGAAACACTATTAATTTGATATTTATCATGTTGGTTATAAAAATTATTGAAGAGCTTCGTATAAAAGAGGTGGATATCTCCCGCCTCTTGCAGTAAAGCTCTGAAATTTCTAATGAAATATTTCCTGTCTTTACGATTATTCAAAAAATAATAATGGTATACGTTTTAACCTTAAACATTTGATAATATCAGGTGAATTGAAAATTCAAAACAACAGATATTGTCCTATATATGATGAGGGCTGGCACCCCGTCAACCGCAACTGTACACTAAAATTTAACTGATAATCAATTGAAAGGATTTTAGAGTGCAAAAATTCATTCAATCGAAAATTGTAGGTTTTTATTTACCCTTAGCTTTGAAAACACTTAAACTGAAGGTTCGATTGTTTTAAGTAAATGCAAATAAATAAAAGATATGAGTTTCGGTGATCCATTTGAAGGCATAGTTCTAACATCCACTTTGACCCCCAGAATCTCAATTCAACTTCACCACAATTGTATTTTCTTTTTCCTGCCCATAAACTGCTTCATTTTTCTCGTTTGGAGAAAACCTTCCCCTGGAGCCATTTTAGATATATTCATTCCTGAAAACTAAGACTTAGCTTTTGGCTGTTTTAAAACTATGATGCTTTGAAGAAAATACCACATTTTGGTGATTGATGCCATGTTTAACCGAGGACATGTAAAGGCAAAACCAACAGTGAAATTTGATAAACATTTTTGTTCGTAAAAGCAACAGTCAAATTTGATAAAAATTTCGTCCGTAAAAATCAACCACTATCATCTTTCTGATTTCCAAAGCTACATCTTCTTAAGCTGTTTTGAATAGTATAACTTATCTCTCACCTACGCATATATATATATATATATATATATATATATATATATATATATATATATATATATATGTACCATTGAAGAATTTATATTGTGGTAATGGGAAAGATTTGCTCGTGGCGATAGAGATTTCTCCTATAGCGCCACTTGGAGATCAGATTCCTTTGGGAGCATTTACCTTGGAGACTGGCGAACTAGTTACCTATTATCGGACTAGACTCAGACATACAAGAGAAACAAACACTTATAAAAAGATAATAGATTTATTAGACTTACATGCTTAATTGTACAGCAACGGGTCACTTCCAGGACAATAAATGATTTCGGTGCCAACTCTTTTAGATCTAACTTAATATTCAAATTAAAAAGCACATTTTCCCCACTCCCAAACGCAGTTCTTTCGTCCTGCGCTCTAGGGACTGCCTGCCATTGGCTCACGTGCCCCAAGGACGCGAACCCTCGCCCAATAATACGTCTTAAATAATTGTGATGATTAGGGCTGTCACACAGTTCTTCTCGTTTAAACTTACTTAAAAATATTGTGAGTAGCACTGTTCTTATTGCTCACTGTCTGAGAGTAATCCACAGACTGCAGTTTCTTGTCTGCGCTGAATCAGGACGTTTTCCTTTTTGAAAATAGATTTAGATTGATTATAGTAGTCCGAATTGAAGAAGGAACTTTATTTTGGTATTTCAAGTATATCGTGTTTTACTCCCGGTACATATCACCCGTCCCATGAAATAATGACGCCCCGTCATTAGTTACTGCCTATTAGGATTTTTAAAATTTTTCGAATATTTTTATTATTTTATTCTACATCCCTATCTAAAATTCATCTACCGGACTAAGATTATTTTTGGTTCTAGGTCAGCTACTATACTAAAGATTTTTTTTTTCTTCTTCTATCTCTAACACTGATTACTTTTACTTGTCCACTAAGGTTGGGACTAGTATTCTTTAACATTAGTTCTCTTTTTTTTTTGCTGTCTATATTATTTACAGAATTCAAAATGCAAAGCTTTAAATGAATAACATAGTATTGTTACAAAAGATTACACTTTTTTTGTACAAATGAACGACTTACAACGTACGGATTTTTGTTAACCATCTTCACTGATTTGAGTAAAACACTATCTCTCGTGAGATTTTAGCATTGTCAGAGCTGTTAGGAAGTAACATATGTAGCTTCACATCTATTCATCACCTTTCGTGTCCTTAGTGTACTACACCCTTCTGTTGTAAATTACTGTCCTTCACTCCTTTTGTCCTGGCAAAAATTTCGAAGCACTTACGTTATCGTTTCTTCATGGAACAGTTTGAGTCTAGTTGTCTTCACACGGTAAGTTTTCCCTAATAGTCAACTGGGAAATGACCGTTAAATATCGTTCAAATGGTCAACTGGGAAATGATTCTTCCCACTACAGGTGTTGGTGTTTTTTCTTTTCAGCATATCATTTTTAGGATTTTTGAGGCACATAGAGAATGTATTCTCGCGTAAAATTGTTCATTTGTGCCATTTGAAACGGGTTGTCGTCGTATTATAGTGACTCTCTTAATATATTGTCTTTAAATTCAACTTCGAATCTCTTCAACTATCATCTAACTTCAAATATAGTTAAATATTGTTTATCTTGTACTGATCGATTGTGTTCTCAGAGTTAAAGTTCAAATTGTCTTTAATTTCTGATTCAAATATCCTCAAATGTCTTTAAGTGTAATTTAACTTCAAATATCGTTTATCGTGTTCTGATCGATTGAGTTCTCAGAATTAAACTTCAAATTGTCTTTAATTTGTCTTAAAATATATTCAAATGTCTTTAAGTATCTTTTAAATTCAATTATCGTCTATAGTGTGATGATCGATGGAGTTCTCAGGATTAAACTTCAAATTGTCTTTAATTTCGTCTTCAAATATCTTCAAATGTCTTTAAGTGTCATTTAACTTCGAATATCGTCTATCGTGTGCTGATTGATGGAGTTCTCAGAATTAAACTTCAAATTGTCTTTAATTTCGTCTTCAAATATCTTCAAATGTCTTTAAGTATCTTTTAACTTTAAATATTGTTTAATATCGTTTATCTTCAAATATCATCACTATACTGTCAAATTATTATGGGGTCCATAGTGAGTATCAACAGCGATATCTACGTATTTATATCTTGTACTGGCTGATGGGTTTCTCAGAGTTCATGCGATTATATAGTTCGTTAGGGTACTTTATACTGAGTTTCAAGTATAGTTTTACCTGATAAATAATATGTTTCATGGTTGACTAAACGATGGTGGAAGGTAACTTTTATTTTCGTAGACGAAGCTGGGACGAAAGTTGCATGAGGTTATGGTGAGTACTCTTCGTTGTTTGGGATATGATAAAATAGATGTTACTGGGTCGTATCTGTACTGGGCAGCTTATTGTAATGCTCAATGACCAAAGTGTCCATTTACTTTCCTGTAATAAAAATAGCAAGGCAGAATCACACGTTCTTTAAAGTAAATACACATACAATAATTCACGCATTAATTGGGTTATAATTTCTTAGCTATGAGATAGAATTAAATAAATACACTAATATTAGTACTCACGATGAAAATCTAAAACAGAAATTTCTTCAAATTTGTTTTGATGACGAAAATATCGATATTAGATGAACATAATTTACCCTACATTATTAAGTTTGAGGTCTGCTTTTACGATACTTTTCATGCCTGCATTGTTCACGCAAGTCCGTGCTGTATAAGAAACGCATGTTGCAGCGTCATAACCGCACGGTTTTACGCAAACGATACTACAATGAGGGAACAAGACATAGCAAGGACTAGGGGAGACCTCTATACCCACTAGTTTTCTGATGTCTTCCCTATTTCTTGGCTTAGACGTTCTCATGTGGCTCCGGGTTTAACCTCAGCATTTTTCCGTAATTGCAAGTCAACATTGGTGCCTCATATTCGCTTTTCGAATAAGGTCATTAGATGCAGGATTTCCAAGCTTGCCTCCGTACATTCCAGTTAATGCTTGGCAAAGAATATAAGCTTAATGAAGAACTGACATCAATATCTTTTTAGAAGGCTATTGTTTGAGCAAATCCTTCAGCACTAAATAAATAAATATTATATTAAAGTCTTATTAGAATCCGATAAGCGAGAAACACCTTCACATTAATAGGGAATTCCTTGTGGGTTTTACTTAGTCGCCATTGGACATTCACAGGGTTTCAATCCATGTATCTTAACTGATCAAATTGTTTTAAAATTTTACATATTATTTTTGAGATATAATTTCACATCCGCCGTGAAATTCTACATATAAACGTACCAATATGTTGTTTGGTTATAGTTACCAATAGTTGGCTATTAGTACATATATTACTCGAGTAAGAAACATTATATTTCTCGAGTAAGAAACACATTAATAAGCAAACTTGCAGTGCATAATTACACTGGTCGGCCTAAAATGATTATAATCGGCACTAATATAAAATATTTCATATAATTAGACACTTATTTACTTTTAATTTCTTTTTTGTTTTTATAATATCCATCTTGGTTATGACATGGGTCGATTTTTAATAGAAAATACGAGGGAGACCAGAGTCCGTATAGGTAAGATATAAAGTTACTTACGTGCGAAAAAATGCCACAAAAATTAGAGCAAAAAAAATGACATGGATAACCCAAAGAAATTAAATAATATTTTTGTCACAGAACTATAGAACGGTGATCTCTCTGTTATTTTATTACGTCATAGATATAAACTAATGAAATTAAATTTTTTTTTTTTCGTCAAGGAGATAAATACATGAATTCCGTTTTTTATATATGAAAGTAATGTTTAAAACATCTGTATGACAGCATACGTCAAATATATAATATAATGAAATTAAAACGCTTTTTTTTTCTCGGAGTTATAAGAAAGTAAACTCACTGGTTCTCTTTCAAATCATTCAGAACCAAAAACGAAAACTTAACGAGCTCGCTGAAGTTTCTATTAAACCATTAAGTATTGTTTTTACTGGCCCTGATTGGCATAAAAATACTAATTTTTTAAACTTGAAGGACTGAGAAATATCCCTTCCTACGTTCATTTACGCACACAAAAATTACAAAACAATCATGGGCCTTGAATTCCTCCCCGGGCGTCCCACAAGACATGGTCCAACGCGAGTTGTCGTTTTCGGTAGACCACTAGCTTCCTACCTTTGGTTATTTTCTGTTCCAACCTTTCTATTATCCTTTGAAAGGGCATAGAAATAACACTAACAAAAATAAGACATCTAAAACTTAGTCAAATCCTTACTTGGTTAACTCTACTTGCACACTGTTAAATTTATTACGGTGTTAAATTTATTATCTTTGAAATTTGTCTTTTCGTTAATTAGGGATATTTCCATCTGTCAGGTTTTGTAACAGTTCTACCTGACTGTGTCGTGACTTTCTACTCAGGTTGTTTCGGTTTTTTCTTTTTAGGTGGGTCTATCGAAATAAGGTAAAAATTTTTTTTTTGTTTTTTAAAAAACTATTGCCCTTTTAATTTAGTTTTTTTCACGTGTGCGGATGCTGAGGTCGGCCTAGATTTCCCTATTTCTTTAGCTACTATTAGGTCTGATTCGACTTCAGACTCTTCGGAACTGGTTGCCGACGAATCTGGATTGGAACTTTTAGAGGTGGCACTTTTTGTAGTATCACCTGCCATTCCTTCGTAAATTTCTGCTCCTCTGGAAGTAGAAGGTTTATTCTCTAAGTTCTCGCCTTGAGTTCTCAACTCGGGGGATTTGAAAGATTCTTGAGAGCTTTGGGAGGAATCAATAGTTTTTGCGGGGTTCCTCCATTGTTTGAAGGCCATGTCTTCAGGGGGATGGGGCATTCTTTGCAATAGGGAGTCCCTCCGTGAAGACCACGTCCAGTCGTGTTTAGGTTTGACCTTGGACACAGTTATATCATGATATTGACCGTGCTGGTCATCCGTTGGAGTTTTAGTCCCGAGCACTTTACTTTGACTCGTTTTTATGGGAAAATTTATTAAATCCATAGCTTCTCGCAGGTTTGTTTTAGTTACATTTTTGGGAGGAGTTTTCTTTACAGTAATACCGGGGGTTTCCACAGCTATGTTTAATTCTTCCTGTAATGACCGGGGCCTTTCTATTGGTGTTGCAGGGGAAACCATATCTTCTGGAAATCTTTGGGAGGGACATGGGGTCAAAATTCTATCGGGAAAAAATTGGGTTTTTGGAGATATTGTATAATATAAATCTCCCGCGCTCGCCAATGAGTAACATTTAGGAATTTTTGGCGTTCTTACTCTAATTGGTAGTAGGGATTTTTTCTCTGGAACATCAAGATTTTCCATAGACAAAAATTCTTCAAAGTTTTGTTCATCACTTTCATTTTCAAAATAATCTTGTTTAAAATTGAAAGGTTTTAGCTCTGCCAATCTTGACCTAGGGGGCTCATTTTCCGAATCTGACGAATCAGTCGAAGAGGGATGGGATACCCATCTCTCTGGAAATTTGGCTGTTTTTATTCGGATAACATGTGCCTTGTAAGTTTTTCCGCTATCGGGGTTCTCCATTTTAAAGGTATATTCATTATCGTACTTTTTGACTATTCTGTACGGCACAGAATATTTGTTGGAAAGTTTTTTTCCTTCCGTTTTCGCCTCGTTCCTTAGGTAAACGAAGTCTCCTACTTTGAAATCTATATTCCCCTTAACTTTGGGTTGGTTTCTTAGCTCTTGGTTTATTTTACATTTTTCCAATTCTTGCCTAACTATTTTATAAGTTTTCCTCATCCTATTTATGAATTCTTGTTTATAATCTTCTGAGTCGTTATAATATTTACGAGATTCAATAATATCATAATAAGGGATTATAAAATATAGACCAAAAAGTAAATAAAATGGAGTGTCTTTTGTTGCTTAGGAATAAGCAGTGTTGATTAAGTTAGTTAAGTAAGGTAAGAATTTATCCCAGTCGCTCCTATTTTCTTTCGTATAAATACTTAGAAAGTTAGAAAATATTTTATGTCTGTTTTATATTTTTCCATTAGCTTGTGGATGGTACGGCGCTGTCACCATTTTCTCTATATTAAGGAAACTCATTAAATCTTTTGTTACTTTTGCGACAAAATTGCTCCCGTTGTCTCTCAAAATTTTATTAGTAATGCCAAATTGTAAAAATAATTTTGCTAATGCCTTACTTGTGGCATAAGCACCTTGATTTTTTAATGCTTTTGCAAAAGTAAATCCTGAAAAATGATCTACAACTGAAAGAATACACGTATGGCATCTGCTGGAAACAGGTAAGCCTCCATTTGTCCCGTACAGGTCAAATGAGATAATATCAAAGGGGTACTTTGCTACTGGGACCCTTCCCATTGGAGGATTTGGATAAGCTGGGGGGATTTTTCTCAAATTACATGCTTCGCATGTGCTTATAAATTCTTTTTTCTTTATCGTTTTAGATTTTAAGTAAAAGTATTCTTTTAACTTGTGGAACGTTTTCATAACTCCTAAATGTCCACCCGTGTACGAATGAAAATAGTCAAATGCATGACCGATTCAGCTCTGAGTTAATACAGGGCTTATCGACGTGTGGTTTCTATTTTTCTCAGCAGTCACAATACTACACAGTATTTCTTCATCGATGCCGTAGTAAAAATTATCTATCTCTTTTCTAAGAGTTTTGAATTTATCCAGTAACGTCTCATCATTCACTAAATAATCAATTAGTGCTACAAATATTTCGTCCTTTTTTTGCTTTCTTTTTATATTTTCCAAAGACAAGGGACAATAGTTAATCTTATTTTCTTTTACTGCTTCTTTGTCTTTGTTTTTCTTATATCCATGTTTGCTTTTGGCATTGATAGCATTAACTTCATTTTTTTCAGTTTCCGACGGGTCATTTTCTGGATATCTACTCAAAAAGTCGCAAGCTGCGTTTTGTTTTCCCTGTAAATGTTCAAATTCATAATCTAGGTCTTGGATTTTCATAATCCATCTAGATAGAATGCCCGTGGGGTTTTTAAATGTGTGCAGGTACTGCAAGCTTTTATGGTCTGATCGTAATATAAATTTTCTACCAATTAAATAATGCCTAAATTTGTCCAAGTGGTAGATAATAGATAACAATTCTAAGTTTGTGGCGGAATAACTACTTTCGCCTTTTGATAAAGTTTTACTTGAATAGCATATAACTTTTTCTATTTGTTTAGGTGTTCCCTGTAGAGGGTTAGGGTTTTCTACTGGGATGGTTTGAGAAAGGATAGCGCCTATGCCCTTTGAGCTAGCATCAGTGGTAACGATGAATTTTCCGTTTTCGAAATCAAGGAGTGACAAAATTGGTTCAGAAGTGAGTGCCTTTTTGAGTTGGTCTAGGGAAGTTTGAGCTTCCTGGGACCAGGTAACATTATGGGAGTTTCCTTTCGTTAATTCCGTGAGAGGTTTCGCAATTTGGGAATAATTGCGTACAAATTTTCTAATGTAGTCAGTAAGTCCTAAAATTACCCTTAATTCTTTCATAGTTCTGGGGGGCTTGAGGTTTTCAACACATTTTATTTTATCAGGGTCTGGGGATATCTCTCCCTGGGGTACTATTACTCCCAAAAATTTAATTTTGGATTGAAATAAATTTACTTTCTCAGGCCGGCATTTTAAATTGCGTTGCCTGAACTTCTCGAACACCTTAGCTAAAGTTGCCAAGTGTTGCTCAGTGTTTTCCCCCACGCATATAATATCATCGACAAAATGAATTATATTCTTTAATAATCTTAACAGGTGCAATAGGGGTCTACATAACGCGCTTGAACTTGTTTTAAGCCCAAATGGTGCCCTCAAGTATTCATAAGATCCATATTCGGATGCTGAAAATGCAGTTTTATGGACATCCTTTTCGGCTATTTTTACTTGGTGGTAGCCTTGGGTAAGATCCAAAGAAGTAAACATTTTGTTTTTGTTTGAAATTGAGTTAAGAAGTTCGTCTATTCTTGGTAGAGGAAATTTATCGCTAACTACTTGTTTGTTGAGAGCCCTATAATCTACAACGAGTCTAAAATCTCCATCCTTTTTTGGCACTAAGATTATTGGTGCACTATACGGACTTATACTTGGGCGTATAATCTCGTTCCTTTCTAATTCATGGATTTTATTTTTTAACAACTCTTTGTGCTTATATGGCACACGATATGTCTGTTTTGCTACGGGATTACAAGTCGTTAAAATTTAATTCTGGTAAAATTGGATACTCCCGATGTCATTTTAATATGCAGAAAAAAAAAACTTAAAAATACAAAATAATTAGCATAATTTTTTATTAAGTTACATATACGTAATATTATCCATTTTAAATTTGTTTAAAAATTGCGATTTAGTCAAAGGATATTCGTTATTTGAAGTTTTAATACCGCTAACTAGGTTTCTTTTTGAATTTTCCCATGTATTTAAATCATTTTCCGTTAAAACCTGGATTTGGACTAAACACGTCCCCTTTTTAATTGTAATTGTATCATTTTCATGGTTATTGGTTACCCAAATAAAACCTTCTCCTTTGTCATAATATATAATCTGGTCCTCGCATAACAGATTTTCGTGTATTTCAGACGGTGTAGCAAACCATATATCTGATTTGCTAATTACTGGCTCGATCATTTGTGATATTTGAATTTTTTGCATCGTTTTGGGAGTGACTTTTGTTTTCCTTATCGCAAATCAGTAATATTTCTATTCATTTTCATTGTGTATTAGATTCATGCTGGCGCTATGCTGCGCCACTGCGGCATCTTGCGGCTTTTAGTTTGGTTGTATTGTAATTTTCCACCATTATACTACGTTCTTGATGTCCTTTGACCTAGACGGTCTCATATCTCCCCCTTTTGTTGGAGCAGAGTAGATGCTTGTATGATTTATTTTTAAGTCAGGTATTCGGTCTTTCTAGTGATAATTGGCTGAATTCCCCAGTTTGATCTGCGTTTGCTAGACAGTAGTCTCGATGGTTTTTGACATTAGACCATTCGACGTTTTTTTTACTGTTATGTTATCTTCGTAACCTCTGTTACGATTTCTTAAGGTAGAAATTTTTTCCTCCACCTTAGCTGGGTGGACCAACCTCTCGTTGGCTACGTCTAATAGTATTTTATTAGACCTTAGAAAATTTGCCCCTATAATAGCTTCATATGGGAGATTATCGCATATGATGAAATTTGTCATGAATGTTCTATTGTCTCTTTTTAAGTTTAGACAAATTGACCCTTTTGCATTTAATTTATGGCCTGTAACACTTGTTAAATTGGGATTTTTAGGGTTCTTTTGTCGCCTAATGTGCAGAGGCAACGTATTAAATACGCAAGAGTTTATGATATTTACAGTAGCTCCACTGTCAACTAAGGCCGTAAAGTAAACGTTTTCTACACAAAAATCATTAAATACAGGTAACTTGTTAATAATATCACTACAAGAAGGCACTAGTATTGTTTTGGACCTATTAAATATCCCTGGCACCCTCGGGGTCCAACTTATGTTTCTGAGGGGCCTGAAGCGTTTCCCTGAGAATTTATTTCATTTCTCGGTGCCTGTAACAGATATTCAGACGTATTAGGTTCCGTAGGCATATTTAAATGATTTACGTCTGCCTGTCTTTGCCATGTATTATTATGGTAACGTGGATGTCTCGTGTCAGTGCCATTTGCTGGCGCTGACTGCCAGTGCCGTTGGCTTGTAAAATTTTCATTTTTCATCGACAAATTTTCAAGATTTCTATATTGCATTCTCGCATTATATTGGCCTTGGCGAGTATTTGGGTTTTCAAACCGGTAATTAATTTGCCTGTTGGGGAAAGGGCTATACAAATTTGGTTGGTACGCATTTTAAGGTACTGATTGGCGCAATCCCCCCTGGCTATAGCCTATTGCACGACCGGTGCTAAAATTTGTTCTTCTGAACAAATGGTTAACGTAATTTTGCGTATTACCGACAGCATTTCTTGGTATGGGATTGGTGACGTAGTGGCACTCTCTTGCTATGTGGCCAACATGATTGCAGTTATAGCACCTTATTATTGTAGGGTTAATGGGCTGAAAACGTACTGTTTTCTGCCTAGCGGGTTCTGGAGTTTTGTTTCTTTGTGCTACTGGGGAGTTATCCCTTGAAAAGAAATTGGGGGATGCCTGATCGCCCTTGAAAATTAGGTTCGCGTTTGAGTCGCCTAGGCTGTTTATTTTTGCATTACTATGATTAGCAACCATTTTATCAACTTCAATTAGTCGTTCTACCTCTTGGACTGCAACATCCAATGTCTGAATGTTCTTGGATATTACTACTCGATATAGTTTTGGGGGTAGCCCTTGCAAAAAGGTATTTAGTATGACTTTTTCATACAGTTGCCCAGAACCACTTCCGTATTTTGCTTCTACAGAAATGCGTATATTATCCAGATATTCCCTTATATTTTGTGAAAAATCGAAGTTCACTACTCCATGTTTTAATTTATTTATTGAACTGGTTTCTATAAATCTCCCTTTGAATGCTTTTAACAATTTATCAATCTTAGTTCTTGGCAAGCTTGCGTTACTTACTCCTTTACGTTCGACCTATTTTAGACATTTTCATGCCTGGCCTCTTAGTCGTTGTAGCAGCATGTCTTTTAATGCTTCAACGTCTGTTTTTGTTAATTGTACAAACTGGGTCAATTGGATATTAAATTCGTCAATATCTGATTGACCATTGTATTCCGGGATATATTTCGCAATTTCTATATTTTTTGCTACTAACTTTTGCACTATTAGTAATTCATTTAGATCGTCCATATTTTCGTTTTTTTTTTTTTTTTTTAAACAAATTATATTAAATTTTTCATAACCTAATTTGGGGTAGGCTAATATATCCAATTAGATAAAATGGGTTTAATATAGTAGCCAAGTGGGTCTAGGCCTAATCAATTTTCTTTTATGTCTGTATCTCTCCGAAAATCAAATTTGAATTACAAAGTTTAAACAGCCTAACTAGTTCGCAGTTTTCCTCCAATTTCCGACACGCGCCATGTGTACCATTGAAGAATTATTGGTAATGGGAAAGGTTCGCTCGTGGTGATAGAGATTTCTCCTATAGTGCCACTTGGAGATCAGATTCCTTTGGGAGCATTTACCATGGAGACTGGCGAACTAGTTACCTATTATCGGACTAGACTCAGACATACAAGAGAAACGAACACTTATAAAAAGATAATAGATTTATTAAACTTACATGCTTAATTGTACAGCAACGGGTCACTTCCAGGACAATAAAATGATGACCGAGATTATTTGCGGTGCCAACTCTTTTAGATCTAACTTAATATTGAAATTAAAAAGCACATTTTCCCCCCTCCCAAACGCAGTTCTTTCGTCCTGCGCTCTAGGGACTGCCTGCCATTGGCTCACGGGCCCCAAGGACGCGAACCCTCGTCCAATAATACGTCTTAAATATTTTTGATGATTTAGGCGTTCACACGGTTCTTATCGTTTAAACGTCCTTAAAAATATTGTGCGTAGCACTTTTCTTAGTGCTCACTGTCTGAGCGAAATCCACAGACTGCAGTTTCTTGTCTGCGCTGATTAAGGACTTTTTCATTTTTGAAACTAGATTTAGCTTAATTCTAGGAGTCCGAATTAAAGAAGGAACTTTATTTTGGTATTTCAAGTATATAGTGTTTTACTCCCGGTACACATCTATATATATATATATATATATATATATATATATATATATATATATATATATATATATATATATATATATATATATATATATATATATATATATATATGTGTGTGTGTGTGTGTGTGTCTGTTTTTTTTTGCCCCCGCTACTGCCAATAATTGCATAACATTACATGCAGTCTTTTCTTCATTAAAAATGGGATTCTCAATTTCTTCTACTTTTCTAAAAATACATATGGTTGCTTGAGTTTTCGATTTAACAATTCAAACAATCAAGATTTCACAACAATTCAAGATCTAATTGTCACTGTCATTAGTAGGTTTACGAGCTATTGCTGAAATTTTGATAGCAGCAAGCTAGTAAAGAAAAACACGGCCAATAGTGTTGAAAAATCCAAAGACACTTTTTGGAAAAAAGTCAATTGAAGAATAAATGCCATCAAAAGCAGATTCAGGAATGGTAACTTTGATTTCGATTAATATTAATGGTAAAAGTTTGTTATGAAAACAAAATTATGGAATTTCGAAAAATAGCCTGAAAACCCTCTCAAACGATTTTCGAAATTGAACAACAAGCAAAGTGACTCTTTCCTCTACTGCATCTTTTTTTGTCACCATTAACAAGGAACAGGAAAAACATAAAGAACTGTTTCATTGCTCAATCGAAAGAAAGTTGCAATATCTAGCGCCTTTTGAAATTACCAAAAGATATCATTGTAATAAAATTAATTTTGACTTGTCCCCAAAATTCCTGGAAGTTTCGCCTTAATACCATCACTTTTTTGGACCCATAAAAAATTAAACCTTCCCCCTTTTTCCAGTGATAAATCCTTCTTGACAACAAGGAACATCTTGAATATTACACAATCCTTGCCCCGGGGCTGTGGGGCATTAGAATCCTTGGAGTACAACTATTAGATTTTTTGACCTTTTTAAAATATTGATATGTGTTTTGGGGAGAAGGGATTTAAAAAGACAAGGGAGACTTTTTGCCTTCCGATCACTCTTCGTATACCAATAGATACATCAAAAGAATCAAATTTTAATGCTGATTTCAAATATATGAGTTTCACCAAGTTTAGTCTTATACATCAAAAGTTACGAGCCTGAGAAAATTTGACTGATTTTAGAAAGAAGGGGGAAAGACCCCCCAAAAGTTATAGAACTTTAATGAAAATCACACCATCATATTCAACGTATAAGAGAACCCTGCTGTAGAGGTTTCAAGCACCTATCTACTAAAATGTGGAATTTTGAATTTTTTGCCAGAAAAAAGATCACGGATGCGTGTTTGTTTGTTTTTTTGTTTTCTTTTTTATCCCCAGGGGTAATTGTATCGACCCAGTGGTCCTAGAATA
This sequence comes from Artemia sp. Qi Xiang Cuo, assembly GCF_049724085.1. Classification (NCBI taxonomy): domain Eukaryota; kingdom Metazoa; phylum Arthropoda; class Branchiopoda; order Anostraca; family Artemiidae; genus Artemia; species Artemia sp. Qi Xiang Cuo. The sequence continues at coordinate 47,767,382 of NC_142808.1, read as the reverse complement.
TCGTGGGAGGGCTCATTGGAATGGAAATTAAAAGTTCTAGTGCCCTTTTTAAGTGATCAAAAAATGGAGGGCAACTAGGCCCCCTCCCAAGCTCATTTTTTTCCCAAAGTCACCCGATCAAAATTTTGAGATAACAATTTTGTTAAGCATGGTCGAAAATATGATAACTATGTATTTTAGGACGACTTAATCCCCCGAGGTCCCCGGGGGGAGGGCTGAAAGTTACGAACTTTACCCAATGTTAACATATAGTATTGGTTGTTGGGAAGTATACAGACGTTTTCAGGGGGATTTTTTTCCAGTAGGTGGGGGGGGGGGGTCGGGGGTTAAATGAGAAGATATTTCCATGAAAGAAATTTTCATGGGGGAAAGGATATTGCTATGAAGGGGGCTCCGGATTTCCCATCATTATTAAAGAAAAAGATCAGAAATTAAATAGAAAAAAAAACAAGTTTTTCAACGGTAAAGAACAACATCAAAACTTGAAACGAACTGAAAACATTACGTATATGATTAGGTTCACCCCCCTAGTCAATACCTTGCTCTTTAAGCCAAAGATTTTTTAGTAGCCTACTTTCATAAGAGCTATTTATTCTAATTAACGGCCTTTGTGATTAAGGGGTCATTTTTAAAGAATTGGAACAAAATTCGAACTTTAGATTAAAGAGCAAGGTATTGAAAAGGGGGCGAACCCCCTAATATACGTATTAAAAATCTATGAATATAGAGGTTCGTTACGTAAGTTAATTCGTAAGTTACGTATATTTATTACTAATAAAAACGTTCGTAAATAAAATTAAACAAGTTTCGAGAAAGCCATTGAACCAAATAAAAGTAAAATTATTATGCAAACTTTGTTTTAATTATTCATGTACGATGAGCCAAAATCAAAATCTGCATTAATTCAAAAACATTCAAAAATTTAATAAAACAAAACAAGTTTTTTTTTAACTGAAAGTAAGGAACGACGTTAAAACTTAAAACGAACAGAAATTATACAGTATATGAAAGGGGCTGTCCGTTCTTCAACGCCTCGCTCTTTACGCTAAAGTTTGACTTTCTCACAACTCTCTTTTTTGTTTTAAGCAATGAAAAACTTTAGCGTAAAGAGAGAGGCGTTGAGGAGGGGACAGCCCCTTTCATATACGTAATAATTTCTGTTCGTTTTAAGTTTTAACGTCGTTCCTTACTTTCAGTTAAAATAAACTAGTTTTTTTTATTTAATTGTATTCATAAAACTTTACAGTTTCATGAAACGTAATTAGACGAAAAGAAAAGGATTTCAACTAAAGTCAGGAGCAAGTTTAAAACTTAAAACAAATATAAATTACTGTGTATGTAAGGGGGACTGCACATTGCTCATTGAAAAAAAATTTTTTAGTGTTTAGAAATTTTTTTTTCCAATTGCAAACTTTCTTTAAAAAATTGGGAATAAGTCAAACTTCACAGTAAAGATCTAAGGACGAGACAGCCCCCTTCATATAAAGAATAATCTGTTCAAATAGGTTTCAAATCTGTTCCTTGCTTTCAGTTGAAAAGCTATTTTTTTATTTAATTTCTTATTGTTTTCCAAATCATACCCAGGCCTAACCAAGGTATAATTTGAGGTACTGGTCCCTTAAATCCCTGGGTAATTGCTTTTAAAATGTGTAAATGAATAATTGTACATTTATTTTTATCGTTCTACGTTTAAATTTGCAATTTCAATGTTGGATAGAATTTGAATATACTTAAAAATAGGCAATGAATAATAATTTTGGTAGAAAGTCCTTGTTAATATTACTCCTAAGAATTTCGGTTGGGTGAAAAGGAGTATTATTGTTTGTATGGATTGAAATTCTGTGAGACTTTTGATCTTCTACATAACTGAAGCCATCACAACCTCTACAATAGGATTTTTTTTGTCGATAGATACATTATATACATTTGTTTAAATACATTAAAGTACTTTATATAAATAGGAAAAGAAAAATATTACCATTTAAAATTGCTGAATACTAAGTTCCTAGCAGAATTTGCCACCCCGAAGAAATTTCCTGGCGGGGCTGATGATGGCTTGTCTTGCTTTTTCTACCTCTGTGCTAGTAGATATGGGAATGTAGCATTTTAGTTGTATATAGAAACATTTTAATTAATTCCTACTCCCCCCCCCCTACCTCTTTCAACATTTATCTGAAGCCTCATGAAGAGTAAGCAGTTTGTCCATTAAAATGTACTTTTTTAGGAATCTACCCTACCCCCACCTAAACAATGACTCACACCCCTTTCATTATAGCTGATTATAGATCACCAAACATAGCATAATTTCGTTACAAATAAAGTGAATCAACTTGGCTGAATCCAGTACTGCCATAGTGTTGCATTACTTATTTTGCAACTGGGAAGCCTATAATATAGTTATTGATACTTTTAAATCAATTAGCTTCTCAGAATTTTAAATCGATTGGAAATTCGTCCACTTTGGGGTAAAGTCATAGTTTGGTGCTCTAAAATGGCAGAAAACAAGACTTTCCCTGGCCCAATCTGTATGGTCACTTAAAAAGAGCTTTAAATTTACGTTGAAATGAGCTCCCTCCCAATTATCTTGGACCTTCAGTTTGAGACAATTACCCCTGTTTTTTTCGAAAACAAAACAAAAACCAATAAACATGCATCGACGATGTTTCTTCTAAAAAAAAAAACAAAAAAAACACGAAATTTCACATTTTGAAGATAGAAGCTTGAAACCTCTACGGTAGGGTTACCTGATATGATTTATCTAATAAATGAATTTTCAATAAGATCTCTTGCTATTTTGGGGGTGTTTCCCCTTTTTTCGAAAATCAGGCAAATTTTCGCAGAATTTTGGTTTTGGGTGGGTAACAATCAACTAAAAGAATTGTATATATTTAGAATCAGCATAAAACGCCATTACTGCCGGTGTAGCAATGGTCATGAGAATTCCATTTTTAGTTTTGGTGAATATTGGTCCAAGTCATTTTTTACTTCTAGTTTTTTTTTGTTTTTTTTTTATCACAAACTATTTGATAAGATTCTCTTGTGACGAAATTTTTTTTGAACCTGTTCATTTTATTTAGTTGAATAGGATAATAAAAAGAAAGAGGGTCAATATGACAGGAGTAGGGACCTATCATATAGGTCCCTACTGACAGGCTGTATATTAAGTTTGGATTTTGTTTTTCTTCTGCTATTCTATTTTTTTTCCTGAGTTCAGGGAGAGAATTGTCCTGTTATGAAAGAGATACATTTTACATGGCCGTTATAAAATCAAACGTAATATCTATATGCAGGCGGGATGATTTTTGAGTATCTCTACTTATTCTGTAAACTATTCTAACGCGGAGGAAATTGTAAAAAGAAAAGTCTACATCTGTTATAATGTACGGAAGCAATAATTCTTTTTGTAATAGTGGTTTGAGTTTGATTTTATTTTAAGGTTAAATGCATAATAATTAAATACATTATTGATTAAATAAATTGATCTCTTAGCCAGGAATCCCTGACGTTTAAAGTTTACTGTATTTTGTTTCATTTTATATGCAATTTAATTGCTATTTTTATTTGAGAGTTTTTTACTTAAAGAATTTTTTTTAAACTTATTCCCCCCCCAAAAAAAAATATCGTGAAATATATTCCCTGTCACCCAACCACCACTGCTATTTTGGCATCTGGGCACCCCCTGGAAAATTTCCTGCCGGCGCCCTTGAAGCTTCAGTTATGGGCTTGGACTTGATCTGAAAATATCGTATTCAAAGTCACGTTTGCAAATCTAAAGATTAAGAAGGGTTAATTATTTCCCCTAAAAAAAACTCTTTTTTTGCCAATAAATTGCACTGCAAACTTGATCCGGCATACATTTTTCGAAGGTAGAAATACGTACCGTGATTGAATCCACAAGAAATGCAAGTAAACTTCAAACACTTTTAACTTTGGAATTCGTATTGTTTCTCAAACCGTGCAAAACTACAATTTCTTAAAATGTTTTATTGTTTTTGAAAGCACATATTAGAAGAGAACCACTTTACTAATAATTCAGGGTATTGAGCCCATAATGTTGTAGTCATTACGGATACATGTAATTTCAATTTTAGACCTGCTTTATTTTCCAATAAAGAAAGTGGTCTGGGTGTCCTTTTCTCAAGTAAAAAAAAATACAGAAAAGTCTGCATTGCGGCGTACTACTCTTTATTGTTCTCGGTGAAGTATTATACAGCACTTAAATAAGCTCCGAGACTACATTGGCCAAGCAGGGCGATAAAACGTAAGATAACGAGAAAAGGGAGGTGATTTAAAGAGATGGGGGAAAAAAAGAAAAAAATACAAAAATTTCAGTCAACTTCCATTCAGCCAAAATTCCCTATTGTTCAACTTGTTTGTATTTATGATGCAAAAGCAGTGTGGTCTCCGTCACTACTTAGCGTAATAATGAAACTCAAAAGGGGCTATTTCTATCAAATTTTAAACCCTCGATAGGGTTGCCCTCCTTGGAAAGTTTCTCCCGCGTAAGATCCTTCTTCCCCCAGACAATCCTATCTAGACCCCGGCGCCACGCCGATAAGGAAAGACCGACGATGGTGGGGTCGAAAATAGCAGCGGGGGTGCGCCGCCAATTATTTTTTGCGCCGCCGCCGGTGAGATTTCGGCGAAGCGCCGCCGGCGCGATCAATGTTGACAACAAACAGTAATGTTTTCATTAGTCTTTCTCAATTCCAAGCTTGAATTTGCAAAAGATTCGGGCCTATTCATGAGTTAATAACTTCGCGAGGCACTGGCTGGACGCTGGTCTTCTTCGTTATTCGTCAAGAGAAGTAGAAATGATAATCGTCAAGAGAAGTCTGATACGCTGAATCTGATGGTATGATTTTCATTAAGATTCTATGACTTTAGGGGGTATTTCCCCCCTTTTTCAAAAATAACGCAAATATTCTCAGGCTTGGATAAATTTTATATTTCTGGAGTTGGCATATACAGCCAATTCATGTGATATATCTTTTGTTATCAAAATACCGTGTTTTAAAGGTTCGGCTGTTACTGGGCTGAGTTACTGCTTACTTACAATTTGTTACCACGAACTATTTGATTAACTGATCAGGCTTGGAATCCACTTTCAGAAAGGACATTGATGGCGGGCATGGACACTAATTTTGTGACAAGTTCGTATGGGTATTTCTGAGACCCATATCATAAGACTTTCACGACTTGAATGGGTCCGTTTTCTTGGAACTAAAGACTCCCTACTGAAAATCTGGAAAGCCGTGGAAGATACAGCTGCAGACGAAGCTTGCCTTGCATTGACTGCTGAAAATCCGTCATGTGATCCCCCCATAATGGCTTGATTCTGTAATGGCTGAATCAGAGGGCCTTGATTCGGCACCTGTATCTGTTGATACAGATTCCAGTAAGGCCCAATCCATGTCTCTTGCTATTTTACTCTCAACTTGGAGATGATCGTCAAGGGTAATATACAATTTCTAGAAAAGCAGGTTGAGGTATGTGGCAATCGTGAAATATGTGATTTGAACAAGGCCTATATGCTTTGAAAATATTTTATCTAGCCAAGCCTTTAAGAGGTTCTCAGCATTTTCTATGTTGGATCTTTTCTGCTGGACGTTCACCGGTAGATCATAGGCAGCGCGCTAGCGCTGCCTAAGTAAAGAACGATGTGGGCACAATGTGTTGTTTTTTGGTTGTTCATACCCGGGCACTTCGTATCGAGGGAGTTGTCGTAGAAACTTCGAAAAGGGCTTATTCGATTGGAAATTGGAGTGGCTAGAGCCCTTTTTTAATCGTCGAAAGTGATTGAAGGACAACTAGCCTCCCCCCCCCACGCCCATCATTCCCCCAAACACATTAAATCAAAATTTTGAGATAGCCATTTTGTTCAGCGTAGTTGATTTTCAGATAGAAAATATATTTTGAGGAGGACACTCCCCCACAATCCTCAGGGCAAGGTTTTTAAGTTATGCCCTGGGGGCATATAAGGTTTTTATAGAAGGCGTTGTCGTAGAAACTTCAAAACAGGCTCATTCGATTGGAAATTCAAAGGGCTAGTGCCCTTTTTAATAGTCGAAAGTGACTGGAGTGCAACTAGCCCCCCCACGCCCATCAGTTTACCAAACACATCCAATCAAAATTTCAAGATAGCCATTTTGCTCAGCGTAGTTGATTTCCAAATAGAAAATATGTTTTTTAGGAGGAAGCTCCCCCACAACCATCAGGGCAAGGGTTTTAAGTTATGCCCGGGGACATATAAGGTTTTTATAGAAGGCGTTGTCGTAAAAACTTCAAAACAGCCTCATTCGATTGGAAATTCAAAGGGCTAGTACCCTTTTTAATAGTCCAAAGTGATTGGAGGGCAACTAGCCCCCCTCCCACGCCCATTATTCCTCCAAATACATACAATCAATATTTGGAGGCACCCACTTTGTGGAGCTTAGTTGATGTCCAGATAGAAAATATTTTTTTGAAGTAGATACTCCCCCAAGACTCTCAGGGCAAGGGTTTTAAGTTATGCCCTGGGGGCATATGCGGTTTTTTATAGAAGGCGTTGTCGTAGAAACTTGAAAACAGAATCATTCGATTGGAAATTCAAAGGGCTAGTGCCCTTTTTAATAGCCGAAAGTGATTGGAGGACAACTAATCCCCCCCCCGCCCATCAGTCCCCCAAACACATCCAATCAAACTTTTGAGATAGCCATTTTGTTCAGCGTAGTTGTTTTCCAGATAGAAAATATCTTTTTGAGGAGGACACTCCCTCACAACCCTCAGGGCAAGGGTTTTAATTTATGGCCTGGGGGAATTATAAGGTTTTTATAGAAGACGTTGTCGTAGAAAGTTCGAAATAGGCTCATTCGATTGGAAATACAAAAGGCTAGTACTCTTTTTAATAGTCAAAAGTGATTGGAGGGCAACTAGCCGCCCCCCCCACGCCCATAATCAATCCCCCACAACCCTCAGTGCAAGGGTTTTAAGTTATGCCCTGCGGGCATATAAGGTTTTTATAGAAGGCGTTGTCGTAGAAACTTCAAAACAGGCTCATTCGATTGGAAATTCAAAGGGCTAGTATCCTTTTTAATAGTCGAAAGTGATTGGAGGGCAACTAGCCCCCCACCTCCCCCCGCCACGCCCATCATTCCCCCAAATACATCCAATTAAAATTTTGAGATAGCCATTTTGTTCAGCGTAGTTGATTTCCAGATAGAAAGTATGTTTTTGAGGAGGACACTCCCCCACAACCATCAGGGCTAGGGTTTTAAGTTATGCCCTGGGGCATATAAGGTTTTTATAGAAGGCGTTGTCGTAGAGACTTCGAAACAGGCTCATTCAATTGGAAATTCAAAGGGCTAGTACACTTTTTAATAGTCGAAAGTGATTGGAGGGCAACAAGCCCCCCCACGCCCCTCATTCCCCCAAACACAGCCAATCAAAATTTTGAGATATCCATTTTGTTCAGCGTTTTTGATTTCCAGATAGAAAATATATTTTTGAGGAGGTCTTAGTATGAAACTAAGTTAAAAAGCACTATTCGTGTCCAGATTTTTAAAATGGTGTATGTTGTCAAAAATTGCTGAAAATTTTTCTCCAGCATACAAATAGCAGGCCAAACTAGTCTTGAAAAATGAAAAGATTTAAAGTGTTATTTTTTTTCCCTGAAAAGACTGTGTCAATGTAAAACAAATAGAAATGAATTAAAAAAAAAAAACTTTCCACAAAATAAGTTTTTCAAAGAAAAGTAAAGAACTCCATTGAACAAAAAATGAGCAAAAATAAAATCAAATAATCTACCAAGCTCGAAACTACCACAAATCAGCGTCGATAAATAAATGAAACCCAAAACGAACAGAAATTACAATAATTAACCGAGTCAAACTCAAAACGAACAGAAATTAACATAAGTTGGGCGCAAAACCCATATGCCTTCCCAAGGCCAGAACAAAAATTTGCACTTTAATGAAAAAATATAAATGAATATGCGTTGTCAGTTTAATATACATATAATGATATTTAGTAATCAAAAGGTCAATATTATTTGATTTATTAAAGTTATAAAAGTAAAAACATTTATATTTTTTTAGTAACATATTTTGTATTTTTATATTTATATATTTTTTATTTTATATTTATATTTATATTTTATATATTTTTATATTTATATTTTTCAGTAAACAAGCACTAAATTCAATTTTTGGCCACTGGTATATTTGGATTAAAAAAAAAAATAGAGCCTTAGAAACATTGATTCCTATACCTCTGCTTTGTGCTATGATTTTTAATGCTCTTTATTCAATTTAATAACGAATTTTCAGTGAAGAAATTTCCAGAAACATTATGCTGCATCTTTAGACTCAATGTGAAATTCCACGAAAAATATTAACATCGCTTGATTTAAAATAAACATTTAATTTTCCAATTAACATTTAACTTGGAAAAAATTTCACTTCGCTTGATTTAAAATTAACATTTAATTTTCCAGCGCAAGATACCATTTCCAAGTTTTGGCTCCGTAGTTTTCGCCTGCTTCTGAACCCTATACATCCAATTCAATCGATGCACATACAATCACTTTCCGAAGTGATTGTCACCAAGCACCAAGTCCAACATGTCCTGCTACAGTAAACTCGGATCGCAGATAACCAAAACACATTTCTAGTATCTGAGAAAGGAGAGAAAATCCAGTTAAATTGGGACTACAATCCTTGTAGTCCCATTTTCCCTTTTGCATATTTTGCGTTCTTTTTTGTCCGAAACAGCAAACAGCACAAGCGCTTACGTTCCCTTGTAAGCAACCCTTCTGGAACAGAGTGGATTCAATTTGATGTTACACAAATGTTCACATGTATTCACAAAAATTGTACATAACCACTAACAGCGTCCATTCGGGTTAAAGAGAAAGGATAGGATAGAATCATCAATATGTTATACACAACAACAGAAGCGCAGGCTGAGCGAAGAAAACGGAAGCTGAATGTCAACACTATAATATTTTAGGGAAACAAGGCAACAGATTGCCCTTCAGGGTACACAAGATCCCTGTTTCATTTAAATCAAGGAGACAGAACCACCATGGCAACTTTCAAGCTCTTCTACCCACATGCAAACCAGTAAACCAAGGTCACTTTTTCAAAGACTATTTTTATAAGTACGTTCGAAGGTGAAAGATCGTGAATTATATGTATCCATAAAATTGGGTCTAGCTGAGTCAAATCCAGGCCCTTTGCCATATCAATGCTTAAAGTGGAATAACTATCAATCAAATTTAGCCAGTGTTCCTGATCAATTTTTACAAAGTGAAAAAATTGTACAAAGTGTTGTTGAATATATGTACAAAAGTGAGAACAGTCTTGCTGTACAGTACTCACTTCTTAAGGTTTCAAATAGTCTAAGAGTAAGAGAACTATCTGGAATGAAAACCACATCAACCAGTTCCCCCTCACCAAATGCTAAGCAATCTGAGAAACTAAGCAGTGCCTCAGCAAAAGAAGATCAGGCATAACGATGACCTGCTGAAAGAAGACGATGTTCTGAGTACCAATCCTCCTCCGAGGCTCCCCTTACTCCCGCACATGATGTCAATTCTGTTGTTGAACTACCCGCAAGTCTGTTTTATGCTGTTACTCACTAACTTTTTTTTTGCAATAAAAAAAAGACACTGTTTTGAAGCCAGGAGTCGAAGATCTTATCAGAGAAGAAGAAACGGTACATTTTCCTTCTTTTTGTTTAGAATGATGATTGTTCTTATCTGTTTAATACATGAAATCCTTTAACTTAATGTTCAATTTCAATAACAGTACAAAAACTCTACCACTATGGTCGAATCATCTTCAAGTGACGTTCCTGAAAATATGATCTGGCTTTCTAAATGCGGTTCCCTTATTCCTTGCAGTTTACTGGATTAATTTCAATCATTGGGCTCTTATAGATCTCGTCACAGATATTAGTTAACAGGCTTGCACTTTTTGCCACACTTTTGTGCGACAAGATCCGATTTGTCGCACTTTTTAGGTAAAAGAAAAAGCACTTTTTCAGCTCTCTTTGTCACATGTTGAGAGCGTCATCAGTTGGCAACGGCCAGGATGTACTTGCATTCTTTTGCTCAACATAACCATCAGCATGGTCTGAAAACTTCAATTTAATGCTCTAAGCCGTTTTTTATGTACTGCTGATAAGGCCATTTGACAGTCTGTATATATACAGCGTGTTTCAGTTTAATTTATCCCCCCCCTCACAACATTATTAACGCCCTTAATCTTACAAGTAGCATTAAGGCCCTCAGCCTTAAAAGTAGTATTAACAGGATGATTAATAGAGCAGAAGTAGTATACATATACTTCCTTTAGTTGGTTTAATCTCCCCCTTAACATGCACGGAAAGTTTCGACTTAATACTCTTAGCTGTTCCTGAGATATAGCTGTTACGGCCACATAATAACCTGCATTCATATAGCGTGGTTCAATTTAGACCACTATCTTCTTCAACATTCCCAGAAGGTTTCACTGTAATACCCTTAGCTTAAGTAGTACTGGTAGTAGTCGTCGCAGTTGTACTTGTAGCAGTAGCAGTCATGATAGTAGTACCAATTGTAATAGTAGCAATAGTGTTAGTAGTTGTAGAAGTATGCAAATTTTGCAGTTTTTTTTTGTTGAAAATCCCCCTTAACATGTCCTGATAGTTTCCACTTAATACCTTGGACGATTCCTGGGATACTGCTGATACGCCCTTTTGACAAACTAGCTGTACAAAATGTGTTTCTATTTAGTTCAACATCCCTGTAAACATTTCCTGAAAGTTTCAACTTCCTACCCTTAGCCTCAGTAGTAGTAGTCGAAGTAATAATAGCAGTAGTAGCAGAATTAGCAGCAATAGTACTAGTAGCAGAATGCACAGAGTGCCTTTTGGTCAGTTCAACGCCTCTCTCTACATGCTCTGAAAGTTCAAACTCAATGCTCTATGCAATTCCTGAGAAATAATTCATACATCCTTTTAAAGTATGTTTTGGTTAGTTCTACATCCCCCTCAACATGCCCTGGTCAATTGATTATCCCTTTTTTCATTCCCAAAAGTTCAAACTTAATTCCCTGAGTCATTCCTGAGTTTCCCACCTTTCACAACTTGCATAAACGTAAAATGTTTTGATACAGTTTAGCACTCCCATTGACAACCTCTGAATCGAATCGAATAGGCTCCTCCTGACAACCTGTATGCACGTAGTGTGATTTGATTTGGCTCAACACTGTTTCAACATTCCCCAAAATTCTCACCTTAATACCCTTAGTTTTTTAGCATGGGCGTAGGAAGCATCTTGTCTAAAGAGGGGCAGCCAATTCTGTGATGGAGGGGGGGGGGCTTATAAATGCTTCCTGAGGTCCTTTGAATATAGGTTCTTAGAAACTCCTCGTCCTTTTTTTTTTGCCAAAACTCAGCCTTTAGCATTTTCCATGTTCTACTTTTCCCGTACTATCAAACAGTTCGTGGTAACGAACTGTAAGTAAGGAGCAGCCCGGCTTAATAGTAACCGAAACTCTAAAAAACGGAATTTTGATAACAATAGATACATCAAAAGACTCATATTTTTATGCTGATTTCAAATATATAAGTTTCATCAAGTTTAGTCCTACCCATCAAAAGTTACACGCCTGAGAAAATTTGCCTGATTTTCGAAAAAAGGGGGAAACACCCCCTAAAAGTCATAAAACCTTAATGAAAATTACACCATAAAATACAACGTATCAGAAAACCCTACTGTAGAGGTTTCAAGCTCCTATCTGTAAAAAATGTGGAATTTTTTTTTCTGCCAGAAGAAAGATCACAGATGCATGTTTATTTGTTTTTTTCCCCAGGGGTGATCGTATCGACCCAGGGGTCCTAGAATATTGCAGGAGGGCTCATTCGAACGGAAATTAAAAGCTCTAGCGCCATTTTTAAGTGAAAAAAAATGGAGTGCAACTAGGCAACCTCCCACGCTCATTTTTTCTCCTAAGTCACCCAATCAAAATTTTAAAGATAGCCATTTTGTTCAGCATGGTAAAAAAATATAATAATTATGTCTTTGAGGATGACTTAATCCCCCAAAGTCCCCAGGGGAAGGGCTGTAAGTTATGAACCTTGCTTAATGTTTACATATAGTTTTGGTTATTTGGATGTATACAGACGTTTTCTGGGGGATTTTTTTCTGCTCGGGGGGGGGGGTTGAGGGTTACGTGAGAGAATCTTTCCATGGAGGAAGTTTTCATGGGAAAAGGGACATTGCTATGAAGGGGGATCCGGATTTCCCAGCATTATTTAAAAAAACGATCAGAAATTAAATAAAGAAAACAAGTTTTTCAACTGAAAGTAAGGAACATCGAAACTTAAAACGAACAAAAATTATTACGTATATCATTGGGTTCGCACCCTAGTCATTACCTCGCTCTTTACGCTAAAGTTCTTTTAGTAGGCTACTTTCATAAGAGCTTTTCTAATTAACGACCTTTGTGATTAAGGGGTCATTTTTAAAGAATTGAAACAAAATTCGAACTTTAGCGTAAAGAACAAGGTATTGACTAAGGGGCGAACTCCCTGATATACGTATTAAAAACATATGAATATATAAGTTCGTTACGTAAGTTAATTCGTAAGTTGCGTATATTTATTACTAATAAAAAAGTTCGTAAATAAAATTAAAAAACTTTCGAAAAAGCCATTTAAACAAAAAAAAAGTAAAATTAATATGCAAATTTCGTTTTAATTATTCATGTACAGTAAGCTGAAATCAAAACCTGCATTAATTCAAAAACGTTCAGAAATTAAATTAAAAAAATAAGTTTTTTAACTGAAAGTAAGGAGCGACATTAAAAATTAAAACGAACAGAAATTAAACCGTATACTAAAGGGGCTGTCCCTTCCTCAACGCCTAGCTCTTTACGCTACAGTTTGACTATTTCTCACAACTCTATTTTTTTAACAATAAAAAACTTTAGCGTAAAGAGCGAGGCGTATACGGAATAATTTTTGTTCGTTTTTGTTTTACTGTCGCTCGTTACTTTCAGTTAAAAAAACTTGTTTTTTTTTATTTAATAGTATAATAGACCAACTGCCCTACTTCCAATTTCCAGACAACATAAATACCATAAATACGATTTGACACGAATCACATTACGGTTAGATAACAGCTTCTTGTTCTAAGAATTTAATTCAAAAGTTTATAGTTGGGCACAATTAAATATCAAAATTGGTATAGGGGAGAGTAGGAACCCTTCTCTAATTTCTACCAGTAAAAGACCACAAGCCTGTTTCTAGGCCAATCTGAGGGTTACAATACGACCAGTACAAGACCACAAGCCCTTTGAATCCGACCGGGAGTGACATCACTTGATTTCTAGGAATCATTAACTTGAATTTACGTAATATGTATCTTGAACTACGCATTATCTGTTATGTCACAATTTCACATTGGGACATGGTTTATATTGTTTGTGCTTCAAACCTAAGATAGAAGTTCTTTTGAAACCATTGAGGAACAAACACAAGATAAAATGGAGAATATTGATGATTTTGTTACGCAAATTTATAACGTAAGTTTTATTTATAAATAATTAATTGTGATATTTGCATGGTAAATTTTTACCAAATCATATTATTGATTTAGGAATAAAGTGAATATGCCACTCGATCCTATATATATATATATATATATATATATATATATATATATATATATATATATATATATATATATATATATATTATGTTTAAGAGGTAATAACTTGGCAAAAAAAAAAAAAAAAAAAAAAAAAAAAAACTGTCGTCCTAATCCAGCAATTGAGACAAATGTGCACTTGAACGAGGCTCTCACCTTACACACCCATCCAACTACCTAGGATCAAACAGTATACCCAAACCATCAACCAAATAGAAAAGTCCAAATCCATGCAAAGTTGTCATCAATAAATGTAAGTCGTTGTAAAATTACCAGCAAAAGCACCTTAAATCTAGCAAAATATTTCCAAGTAAAACCTTCCATTTAGGGCTCATCAGAAGAAATACCAGCGGCCTTAACGGGTTTCGAGGCTTTACATTCTTTACCCAGCACGGTGGCGCCTCTACCATAAGATCTATATGGTAACCCTATGTCAGGTAAAACCTGTGAAATACATGCATACTAGTCAAGCTATTAGAAATTACATACAAAAAGTGTTTCAATGTTTCCATAATCAACTCCCAGAGGTCACTGAAAGAGACCATTCTGGAACAAATGAAGACATGTCCAGATGTATCTTTTATTGGTATCTGGAACCAATTACCAATTTAAAGATCCTCAAGCTTGTTTGAAACCCCTAGAAAGTCAAACATCAAAAAAAAAAAAAAAAAAAAAAAAAAAGAAAAGCCCACGAGAAATTATATTAAAATATAATTCAGTATTTATTTATAATTTTTTTTATATTTACTTAAAATTTCATTATAAATGAAACTAAATTTTTTGAATTGCCAACTAATTTTTTTGGCAGAAAAACCTCTTAAGATCAGTTTTTCGCTCAGCTTTTTACATCTATTTTTAAAATCTGTGTAATTACTGCATATTTTTGCATACCTAAATAATTGGGAATAATAAGCCGAATAAGTAATATTTGAATGTATATTACTTTCCAGATATGGAAAATCAATTACTTCAAAATTAAAATCATCCGTTTTATTATATAATTTAAAAACTAATTTATTATTATTTGAAATATTAATATTTAAATCTAAGAAATGGTCAGAGTGTCCCATCCCATAGCTAGGCTCAAGAATTAACTCTTGTGGATAAATACTTTTTGAAATCTCAATAAACTCTGCACAATTTATTACCAAGAGATCGTCCAGATATCTTTTATTATTTGAAAGGTTATATTTACATTGCTTGGGCTGTTTTTATTTATCATATATTCATATTCTAATTGACTTAAAAACAGGTCTGCTATGAATGGACTCGCATTCCCACCCATAGGAATACCTACAGTTTGTTTATATAAATTCCCATTAAATCTTATAAATGTATTAAATAGAACAAATTCCAATAAATCGCATACCATATCCAAGCTATAACATCTTGAATTAATAGTACTTCTAAAGAAATTCGTCCATCCGGCTTTTTTATTAAAAGTATAAATTTCAAAAAATCCTATATTAGAAAAAATAAAATTTTTCTTTATAACCGTTTTCATTTTTTCTAATAATAATTTTAGTGACAAATTTTTATAAAAAGTTGTAAAATCAAATGAATCGACTCTTTTAGCTGAAACATTCACCAAAGAATCTATCACTTGTAACGAGTTATTAACACTCCAATATGGGTTAAAGTTAGAACATTTTTTAATTCCGGAGCAATATGCTTTAAATTTATTTCTAATTTCTCCTAAAATTAAAGATAGATCAGTAGCCGCAATTCTGGTTGGACACCTTGCTGCCCCAGCAATAAAACGTGGTTTTGGTGGATTTTTGTGAAATTTTATCGTCCAATATAAGAAAGGAAACTGTTTGTCATTATCAGTTATTTTAATATTGAAATTTTTCAAAATTCTGTCTTCTATATTTTCAATTAAACTATTCTCCTCCATATGGGCCTGTTAGTATGTATTTGTTGTTTGTAACTCTTTTGATAAAATATCACTATAGAGTTTCTGACAAATTATGGCAAAATTATTGCTAGCCTTATCAACTGGTACAATTATAAATTCATTCTGTATATTAGCAATTGCTTGTTTCATATTGGCATTACAAAATATTGATTTTTTCAAAGAATCTGTAGGATTAATTCTATACATTTTATTTCTTACACTAGTCAAAATCAAATTTATCCAATTCTGAAATCTATCTTTAGTAATTTTATCCTTCTTGCACAAATTATCAATAAATAAGTTTAAATCTTTCTTTAATACCCTAAGGATATCTGCTTGCATCCTGTGGTAAGAAAGAAGGAATTTAGCCCCCATTTTCGTTATCTGTTGAAGATCACGACGCTTTATAATGGACACATCTCCCGTTACAATATGCTTATGAGTGATCCACATACGGTAGAAATTGCTCACAATTACAAACCGGTTTCCAATTACACCCCCTGTCCAGTTTTTTAAGTATTGAATTATAGTTAAAAATCATTTGACCAATTGTTTTTGAAAATTTATATGTTAAAATTGGACTACCATTATACACCAAATTACATGGAAGGGCATTCTTTACTCTTCGCTGGTTTAAGATTCTTGGCAAATTAATATCTTCTATTTGTTTAGAACAAAAATTAATAGACAAATATAATCTATTATCCTTATTTACAATTTTTTCAGATTTATTATAATTTGAGATAAATTTTGATTTAGCTAAAATACAAACTGTATCATAAATTAATTTATTTTTTGAGTTACATGTTGTACTATTTTTTGCAATCCAGAACACTTTTATTAAATTATTCCTTGATAACTTATTTAGAGACTGTATTAAACTAATCATTAAATTATTCTCAAATGTATAATCTACCTTTATTAAAAATTAATTTAATTATCAATATTTATTTTTTTTATTTTTAATATTTCATCTTTATATGTTTTTAATTTTAATGGGTTAATTGAAGGATGGGTTGTTCGTTAGAAAATTGATAAAATTATCCAATAAAAGCGACACGTCTCCGTGTTTTTCTGCTCAATCATTTAGCCCAGAAGGATGCACAGTACACTGAGCATGGATCCAAGACTCTTCTTGTTTGTGTAATTTATTATTTTTTTTCATCTTTAGTAAATTTCAAATCCATGCAAAGTTGTCATCAATAAATGTAAGTCGTTGTAAAATTACCAGCAAAAGCACCTTAAATCTAGCAAAATATTTCCAAGTAAAACCTTCCATTTAGGGCTCATCAGAAGAAATACCAGCGGCCTTAACGGGTTTCGAGGCTTTACATTCTTTACCCAGCACGGTGACGCCTCTACCATAAGATCTATATGGTAACCCTATGTCAGGTAAAACCTGTGAAATACATGCATACTAGTCAAGCTATTAGAAATTACATACAAAAAGTGTTTCAATGTTTCCATAATCAACTCCCAGAGGTCACTGAAAGAGACCATTCTGGAACAAATGAAGACATGTCCAGATGTGTCTTTTATTGGTATCTGGAACCAATTACCAATTTAAAGATCCTCAAGCTTGTTTGAAACCCCTAGAAAGTCAAACATCCAAAAAAAAAAAAAAAAAAAAAAAAAGAAAAGCGCACGATAAATTATATTAAAATATCATTAAGTATTTCTTTATAATTTTTTGTATATTTACTTAAGAGTTAATGATACATGAAACTAAATTTTTTGAATTGCCAACTAATTTTTTTGGCAGAAAAACCTCTTAAGATCAGTTTTTCGCTCAGCTTTTTACATCTATTTTTAAATTCTGTGTAATTACTGCATATTTTTGCATACCTAAATAATTGGGAATAATAAGCCGAATAAGTAATATTTGAATGTATATTACTTTCCAGATATGGAAAATCAATTACTTCAAAATTAAAATCATCCGTTTTATTATATAATTTAAAAACTAATTTATTATTATTTGAAATATTAATATTTAAATCTAAGAAATGGTCGGAGTGTCCCATCCCATAGCTAAGCTCAAGAATTAACTCTTGTGGATAAATATTTTTTGAAATATCAATAAACTCTGCACAATTTATTACCAAGATATCGTCCAGATATCTTTTATTATTTGAAAGGTTATATTTTACATTGCTTGGGCTATTTTTATTTATCATATATTCATATTCTAATTGAGTTAAAAACAGGTCTGCTATGAATGGACTTGCATTCCCACCCATAGGAATACCTACAGTTTGTTTATATAAATTCCCACTAAATCTTATAAATGTATTAAATAGAACAAATTCCAATAAATCGCATATCATATCCAAGCTATAACATCTTTAATTAATAGTACTTCTAAAGAAATTCGTCCATCGGGCTTTTTTTATTAAAAGTATCAATTTTCAAAAATCAGATATTATAAAAAATAAAAGATTTATTTATAACCGTTTTCATTTTTTCTAATACTAAATTTAGTGAAAAATTTTTATAAAAAGTAGTAAAATCAAATGAATCGACTCTTTTAGCTGAAACATTTACCAAAGAATCTATCACTTGTAACAAGTTATTAACACTCCAATATGGGTTAAAGTTAGAAAATTTTTTAATTCCGGAGCAATATGCTTTAAATTTATTTCTAATTTACTGTAAATCTTATGAATTGCAAGAGGGGGGGGGGGGTAAGATGTTGCTTATGATAAATATTTTAAGATGGTAACAGCTTTTTAATTTGAGTACATTAATAGTAAACTATGGTGTGATTTTCATTATTTTAGCATGGACAGTGCAAGCGCTGCTATATTTATTATTTTTCTTTCCACTAGATTATTTGCTAAGAAAACTAAGGTACTATATTGAATAATAAAAATTTATGACTATTATATTGCTAAAAAGTGCTGCTATTAAGTATTTTGCATGATCAAGATGAAACTATGGTGTGGGATTTTCATTGTTTTAGTACAGGACAGCCGCACATTATGCAATGCTATATTTGCCATTTTTTTTCTTTCTAATAGATAATTTGCTAAGAAAACTAAGAAGGTAAAAGGAATTTGGCAAATTTATGAGTATTATAATTTAGTATGGACAGCAGCAGTACATTATACGCTGCTATATTTATTATTTTTCATTCCGCTAGATTATTTGCTAAGAAAACTAAGAAGATATAACGAATAGTGCAAATTTAAGAGTATTATAATTTAGTAAGGAGAGAACCACATTATGCGATGCTATATTTATTATTTTTTCTTTCTACTTGATTATTATTAAACAACAACAACTATGTGTATGTGTGTGTGTGTGTGTAAGTGTGGGGGATGGGGGGGGGGGGGGTTGATATAACATCTACACCCCATTGATTATTTGCTAAGAAAACTAAGAAGATATAAAGAATATTGCAAATTTAAGAGTATTATAATTTAGTAGGGAGAGAAGCACATTATGCGATGCTATATTTATTAATTTTTCTTTCCACTTGATTATTATTAAACAACAACAACTATGTGTATGTGTGTGTGTGTTTGTGTGTGTATGTGTGAGGGAGGGGAGGTATAACATCTACACCCCATTGAACATAGCTCGTAAGCTATACAATTTGCCATAGTTTTAAGAATATATTTTATTACAGTGGGGGAGATGATGTGGTGATTGTGAGGGGGCAAGTAATATCATAAGTTTTTCCAAAACAGATAAAGAGTATTAAGATGAAATTTTCAGGAAATGTTGAACAAAAACAGAACCTACTATGTTCATTTAGATTGTAAATATGACACATCATTAATACATATGGGGGGGCTATCAAATTGAAATTTTCAGGATGTATACAGAGTGGTTAGGGGGGAACAGTGAACTAACCAAATGGCACTATACGTACACAGATTGTAATATTGCTACTGCTTTTGCTACTACTACCACTACTACTACTAAGCGTGTTTTTTTTATTATAATGTATTTGTTTTAAATGATTAGAAAGTATAGTCGCTAATAATCCAATTTTCTACTTTTTTTAAATAGGGTGATTTATACACTTTGAAAATAAGTGTCTATTTTCTTTATAGGTTAGAACGGATTCATCACTACCTTCTCCCCCACCTGAAGAAACAAGCCATGAACTATGTGACCTCATTGACGAAACGGTTTCAATTGAAGCGCCAATGCCGTTTCGTGATATTCAGGATACCGAGGGAACATCACCTATCAGTGAACGGTACGGTAAATTTTTACGGGGGTGTTATGGTGGTGATAATTTAGATGGTATACCTGCTGACATTATTGACGACACGGAATGGGCAAACAATTTGTTAGTAAAATATTTCAATGTTGATAATAATTCTTTAGATCTAGACGCTAGTACAGTTGAACAAAGCAATGAAGTTAGCTCAGAACAAGGTTTGCTAGAGGGTGATTTTCCTTGGCTGAGTCCTAGCACCTTACAAATTTTAGATAATTTCAGTCGTGAGTTAGATGAGATCCCTTCCCCCACGGATTGAAGGAATATAACCCCATTTCAACCGAATTTAATTGAAGAAGAAAATAAATTCGCATGGGCTGATTCGCATAGTCCTAACGCGTTAGAGACTATGTTAAGCTAATTGGGGGATTTCACTCCACACACCAGCCCTATTGTTGAACAAAGTGGAGGGGGAGGGGAGGTTGTGATGATATACAATTCTCATCATCATCGCTACCGGAATTTCAGCAAACAAATTCGATTCTGAATACAATAGACGTTTTTCCTGCAAATTTTGGCGACCCCCTTCAATACACTGACGGCTGGAAATATTATAAGCGAAATCATAAATATTATTCATACATATGCGGAGAAGATTTGAGCACTTCTTGAACACCAAATTCAACTGTGGGGGGGGGGGGGACGAGACATCATAAAAGCCTCAATTGTATTATAAATATTCTATTTAAATGAAAATCATGGTGAAGACTATGATCATTATGTGCACACTGAAATGTTGGTGCTGCACCCTCATTTGGGGAATTACGAGAATGTTTTCATGCAATGGGTTGACAATGTTGTCACGCATTTGGACAATTATAATGAGAAGGGTAGTGGTTCAGTGGTTTTATTTGTTGAAAATTTAAGTGTAAATATATGTAAATTTTAAAAAGATTTTATTTTAAGAGGGGGAGTGGGCCAAGGGGTATTGAATTAAAATATAGTCCTGATTTAGAAGGGTGCAAGGGTGTCCACTGAGTCTGTTTCGAAACAGGCCAAAAGTGTTTCATGTAGGCATTCCTCATATTGACTTTCCGACCTCTAGAAGAAGAAGTTACAAAGAGAAGTTCCGATCAGTGGGCAGTACACGGTAAAAAACGGTTTGACTTTCTCCGTCAAGATTTTTCTTGTCTAAAAGGCGAGAATATCGTGACACTTAATGGACTAGATATTTTTGAACTGTCAAACTTATGTTTAAAGATTAGTTCTACTGCGCCGCAACCCGAAGCGGAATCTGAAGAGGGGATATGGTCTCATAAAAACGGAGTAATATTCCCAGTAAGGGCCCCGTCGATTGAATCTGTGAAGAATTGGGTTTGGCTGTTGTAAACACCACCTAGTGAACCTAATTCAATTGGCAATTTTAACCCCATTATGGATATTAGTAGAGTTCTGGGGGAGGGTAAGAAGGGGTGCGGGGTACGCTACTATTGTCCAAAGTGTTTGTCTAGATTTTGGACTGAATTAAAGCTACAAAATCACATGAAACACTGCAAAAGACACGGCTATCAATCGGTGGAGACAGTTGCTGGAGACCAAGCAATTTTACGATTTATGAACTTCCAGAATGCACGTATGCTAAGTGATAAAATCAGTTTGGTTTCTGAGGCCAAACTGACAGATGTGAACGAACCCCAATATCCAAATCTCCAAATCATATCAAAGACCATCAAGCTATTGCAATTTTCTTTGCCCACCCGCAAAGAGACAGCAGTAACACTATGCATCTCTTAGAAATAGTTGAGATATTGGACGAGGAAGATTACATGGTCAAAGCATTGACTAAATTAATTGTCACAGCGAATGGTGCAATCTCTCGCTTGAGATATAGATATTGCTCAATGATTCTATCATCAGAGGATCGTCTGGCCATTAAAAATAGGAAAATATGTTGGGTATGTAAGGGGGAATTCGAAGAGGGGACTAAGGTGAAAGGGACTAGGGCAAAAAGACTAAGGGGGAAGGGGAAAGTGAGGGACCATGATCATTTATGGCTGGAAATATCATCAGAGGGTAGTAATTTTCGTGGCGTAGCTCATCAATTGTGCAATGTGAAAGTGAGCCAGCAGTTCTTTATGCTGGTTTTTATTCACGATTCAAATTACGATTTGAAATTTATTTTACCGGCTTTGGCACGTATGCACAGGGAGGGGGTTGCATATAGCCCATGGGTAGATAACTCTTTAACCTACAATATTATACCGAAATCAGCTGAGAAGTTTCTGCTTTTAGAAATCAAGTGGCAAACTCAAGTGGATAATGGGCATACGTGTTAGAATAAAATCTGCTTTTTAGATTCTTATAGTTTTTTCCCCAAGGCTCTCAGCCAACTAATTTAAGTGCAGAAAAGTGGAAATTTCGATAGTCTCCCTCTGATTAAACAGCGCTTGCCCGACAATGAAATATATGACTTACTGACTTGTAAAGGCATATATGCATATGATTATTACAACTCTGGCGCAAAGTTCAGTGAGGAGAAACTCCCCTGCCCCATTGAAGCATTTTATAATTCACTAACCGATAGTAAATGCATTGTCGAAGACTATGAATTTGCCAAGAGGGAATGGGCTAAAGGGGGCTGTAAAAATGGTTGGGATTATTGTACTTGGCAAGCGATGTGTTAACTCTTTTAGATATTTTCTGCAAGACCACCGAACAAATTTATTTGGAATTCGGCCTAGACATTGGCTATTATTTTTCAACATCACACCTAGTGATGGATTTAATTCTAAAAAACAGTAGGGATGAAATAGGTCTAATCACCGAAGTGGATCAACACTTATTTGTAGAAGGATCTATGGGGGGGATATGTTTTTACGGGGATCGCGTCTTAACAACTGATCCAAGTGGGCAAAACTCTGTTGACAGTGTAAAATCCAATGCTGTGTTTCTGGACATGAACTCACTTTACCCCTCGGCAACGTCTCACTATAGTTTACCGTGTGGCAATTACAAATGGCTTGAAAATCCTTGTGCCTTAGATTTTCTAGACATTCAATCTGTCGAGGAAAATGGTCCCCCAAGGATGGTTTTTTGAAATTGACGGTTACATACCAATGAAACTCCACGAGTCTTTCAAAGATTTTGTTTTTTCGTATATAAATAGACCGGCGACCAAGGACTCTTTGAGTCCATACAATTTGTCTTTGGTCGAGGATATGGACATGCATTGGACCCCTCCAAGCAGAAACTAATTGCAGATCTGGACCAGAAACAGAATATTGTTGTTCACCATGTGCTATTGCGGTGGATGGTGACCTATGGTTTCAGGGTTACAAAGATACACAGAGCCCTGCAATTCGATCAGAAACCCTACTTGAAAACGTTTATTGACACTTTTGTCAGTAAACGTTCACAGGCAAAAAGTAAAGTTGAAAAAGAAATTTATAAACTTATTTTAAATTCAGCTTTTGAGTGTGAAAGCGTACGAAACAAATCTCGTTGTGACATCAAACTTGCCCCAGAGAATGTGCTCGAATTGTCGCCGATCCCATCTCATAACATTTATGGTCATAGACCCGAATATGGTTCTTTTGCAAAGAAAAAGGAGAAATGTCGTTCTGAATAAGAATATTGCGGGTAGGAGTTTATTACTAGAAATTTCAAAAAAACTCATGCTGTCGTTCTTTTACAATGTGTGTAAGGTACAATGGCCAAGGGAGGGAGAACTTCAAGTGTACTATGGATACACATATTCTTTGTTGTTAAGATTTAAAACCAAAAATTTATGGTAAGATTTGTAAAATCATATACATATCACCTCTGGGATGGATTACACGAATTGAAGTAAGAACATCTATCCAGCATTGGTGAAACGTCAGGCCCCTGTTGATAGAACTCCAGGTTAAAACCGTACTTTTACTGGATTATTAGTAGTATTAGTACTAACAGCGATGGTACTACTACTATTACTAAACGTAGTAGTGTGTACATAGTGTTTTTTTTTATCAATTCAACATTAGTTCTTGGGATATTTTTGATGCGGTCTTTTGACAGCCTGCATATCCACAAGACGTTCCAATTTAATTCAACATGCTCCTCTTCATTTCCTGAAAATTATTTCCTAATATCCTAAGCCTTAGCAGAAGCAGTAGTAGTGGTAGCGTGCAAATAGTACCTTTTGTGTTGGTTCAACATCCCTCTCAACATGCGATGAAAGTTTCAACTGAATACTCTTAGCTGTTCCTGAGATACAGCTGTTACACCCTCTTAATACCCAGCATCTACATTTTGTGTTTCAACTTAGTTTCCTATACTTTTCAACATTCCCATAAAGTTTCACCATAATACCCTTAGTTTCAAAAATACTAGTAGGTGCGTCGTAGTAGTAATTGTAGTAGTAGTAGTAATCGCATTAATAGCAGTTGTATTAGAAGTTGTAGTTGAAGTAGTATTAGCAGTACCAGTCGTAGCAGTAGTACGCACATTTTGCAGCTTGCCTAGTTCAATATCCCCTTTAATATGCCCTAAAAGTTTCAGCTTAATGCCCTAGACTATTCTTAGGATACTGCTGAAACACCCTTTTGACAACCACCACGCACAGAGTGTTTTTTTTATTTTGCTGACCCCACCCCTAAATATTCTCTGAAAGTTGTACTTTAATACCATTAACCTCACTAGTTGCAGTAATCGTAGTTGTAGTGGTAGTAGCATGTACACAGTGCCTTTTTGCTAGTTCAAAATCTACTTCAACACACCTTGAAAGTCGAGACTTAATAATCATAGCCTTTCCTTAGATATGGTGGGTACATCCGCTTACAATCTGCATGCACATAGTCTGTTTTGGTTTAGTTTAGTACTCCCCCAAGATTGCCTTAAAGCTTCGCCTTAATACCCTTAAATTCAATAGTAGTAATATTTAGTAGTTGGTAGTAGCACTTGTAACAGTATGCACATAGCATCTTCTTTTTTTTCAACATCCGTCCCAAAACACATTGAAAAATTCCGCTCATTTTTACATTCACTTCCTCGGGCATTGCTGATGCGTCTTTTTGACTACACATAGTGTATTTTGATTCTTTTCAACTTCCCCCCTCAATATTGCCTGAAGTTTTCACTTTCATACCCTTACCCTTAGTTGTAGTAGTGGTCACCGTAGTATCAGTAGGAGTACTACAAGTAGTAATAGAAATAGGATTAGTAGTAGTACGAACAGTAGTACCAATGGTAGTAGCAGCAGTATTGGTATGCACATATTGTCTTTTGCTCAGATGAAATTCCTCCTTATAAAGCCCTGGAAGTTTCAGCTTAATTCAATAAGCTGTTGCTATGATGTTGCCGATGGCCTTTTGATAGTCTACATGCCCATAGGGTGTTTTAATTTAGTTCTGCTTCCCCCTCAGCATTTCCTGAAATTTTCACCTTAATACACTTAACGTAAGTAGTAGTCCGCCCCCCTAAGCATTCCCTGAGAGTTCAAACTTAATACCCTAAGCCATTCCTGAGATTCACCCTTTTGACTATCTGTAAGCACATAGTCTGTTTTGAATTAATTCAACTTTCTCCTCAATATTCTTTTAAATTTGTGCCTGCGTTCCCTTAGCCCTAGTAGTACCGGTATCATAGCAGTATGTATAATAGTAGGAGTAGTACATGTAGTAGTAGTGTTGTATTAGTAATAGTAGTAACAGTAGTATTTTTAGCAGTAGCAGTAGTGGTAGGAGTGGTAGTTGTAAAAGTGGTAGTATCAGCAATAGTAGTAGCGTACAAATATTGCCTTCAATCCATCTTCCTCATCATTCCTTGACAGTTTCAACTGAATACCCCCAGTCCCTCCTGAGTTTTGCCGTTTTGACAACCTGTACGCACATAACACGTTTTGACTTAGTTCAACTCTCACCTCAACATTCTTTGAAAGCTTGATCTAAACACCCTTGATCTTTTTCAAACAGTTCGTGGTAACGAACTATAAGTAAGGAGCGACCCGGCTGAATGGTAACCGAAACTATAAAAATCGGAATTTTGATACCAATAGATACATCAAAAGAATCTCATTTTAATGCTGATTTCAAATATATAAGTTTCATCAAGTTTAATCATACCCATCAAAAGTTACGCGCCTGAGAAAATTTGGCTGATTTTGGAAAAAAGGGGGAAAAACCCCCTAAAAGTTATAGAACCTTAATGAAAATCACACCATCATATTCAGCGTATAAGAAAACTCTACTGTAGAGGTTTCAAACACCTATCTACAAAAATGTGGAATTTTGCATTTTTTGCCAGAAGAAAGATCACGGATGCGTGTTTATTTGTTTTTTTGTTTGTGTGTATTTTTCCCCAGGGGTGATCGTATCGACCCAGTGGTCCTATAATATCCTGGGAGGGCTAATTTTAATGGAAATTAAAAGTTCTAGTGCCCTTTTAAGTGACCAAAAAAATGGAGGGCAACTAGGCCCCCTCCCACGCTCATTTTTTCCCAAAGTCACTTGATCAAAATTTTGAGATAGCCATTTTGTTCAGCATGGTTAAAAATAGGATAAATATGTCCTTCTGGATGACTGACTCCACTGAAGTCCCTTGGGGGAGGAATAAAAGTTATGAACTGTACCAAATGTTAACATATAGTATTGATGATTGGGAAGCATATAAGCGTTTTCAGGGAGGATTGTTTCTGGTAAGTGGGGGGGGGGGGGTCGTGGGTTATTTGGGAGGATCTTCCATGAAGGGAGTTTTCATGGGGGAAGGGATATTGCTATGAAGGGGGCGCCAGATTTCCCATCATTATTAAAGAAAAAGATCAGAAATTAAATAAAAAAGTTTCAACTGAAAGTAAGGAGCAACATCAAAACTTAAAACGAACAGAAAATATTACGTATATGATTGGGTTCATCCCTTAGTCAATACCTCGCTCTTTAAGCCAAAGATTTTTTAGTACTTTCATAAGAGCTATTTATTCTAAAACGGCCTTTGTGATTAAGGGGTCATTTTTAAAGAATTGGAACAAAATTCGAACTTTAGCTTAAAGAGCAAGGTATTGACTAGGGGGCGAACCCCTTAATATACGTATTAAAAATCTATGAATATAGAATTTCGTTACGTAAGTTAATTCGTAAATAACATATATTTATTACTAATAAAAACGTTCGTAACTAAAATTAAACAAGTTTCAAAAAAGCTATTTAACCAAATAAAAGTAAAATTAATATGCACATTTTGTTTTAATTATTTTGTTTTAATTTTTTTTATTAATAAAAAAAATTATTTTTATTTAATTAATACTAAAAGTCAAACATGTCCAATTCCCCAATAACATATACAATACTTAATCATTGGGTCAATTGCATAACTTACAGGCCTCGTCCCAAAAGCTCTGGGAGGTGGGGCAGTTAACAACCCGGAGACAGGTTGTTAACTGTGCTAGGACTTCGGATTTCCAATCGAATGAGCCCCCTCCAAAGTTCAAACAACCCTCTCTTCCGTAAAAACCTTGTATGTTAACAATTGGCAACTAGCATAAATTATCAGTGGCGGATCCAGAGGGAGGGGGCGCCCCCCCCCCTAACGTAGTCTAATTTACTTAATTAACGCAAGTTTGCGTTAAATAAACTTGCTCATAACGCAAGTTTATCGGATTAACCTATTTTGCCCCCCCCCCTAAAAAAATCTTGGATCCGCCCCTGTAACTTATAGCCCTTGCCCTGAGGGATGGGGGGTTGACATCCCCAAAGACATAATTACTGGATCTTTATCTAATAATTTTTAACCCTCCAAAAGCCATTAGAACTTTCAATTTCCAATTACATTAGCTACTTCCAAAGTTACTACGACAACTTCTATACGAAGTACCTTGGTGAAAAAAAAGAAAGAAAAATACGTTGTGTCCACATAACTCTATTGTTAGGTAGCGCTATTACACTGTCTATATACATTGATGGATGTTGAGGAAAGGCACGTAAAGTATCATATGCTTCAATAACCAGTTTTTTTTTGTCTGATGAATAAATGAGTTAATTACATTGAACTTAAAACAGGCAACTGCATGCCAATTCAACAGCATGCCAATTACCACATTTAATAGATAAGCAAAAATAATTTCAAAAACAAAGCAAGTTAATTACTACTCTGCACAACTGAAATCATCATATTCAGTTAAATTACAGTTTAAAGGAGAAGCACAAAAGAAAACAACTTCATGGTTCTCTATAATCTCTTTAATTAAGCCTAGTTATACCCGAATAATTAAAGGTGCAGCACCACTCACAGCACTAATTGAAGAAGTTAAGGAGTCGTAAATATATTATAATTATAAATAAACTTACTGGCACAGCAAGCTCAACGATGAAGAAAAGGCAATAATGAATAGATAAAAACGCAACGGTGCAAGGAGAAGGGGAAAGGGATAAATTTGTTACAATAGATTTGATATGGCAACAAAGATTACAGCAGGTAAACTGCATGAGCAGGTAAGCTATTTATTTTTCTTTAGCCTATGATAACCCCTTTCCCCTCTGTTTTTTCACTATTTATCAGTTAAAGTTCATTGTAGTTATTATACAAGGATTTTTTTTTTGTGTTTTATTAGGTTGTGTTAATTTTTTTATTGACCATTTTTATGCTTGATTGATATTTTTAACTTTTGTCTTGCTGTGTTGATGCCGTTTTGGTTGTTTCTTTGTTTTGATTTCTTTTGATGGACAGTTCTATTGGAGTTTGTGATAGCCTTTCGAAAATAAATTTTATCTTTATCGAAAATAAATATTATCTGGAGTGCTAGCTGCCCTCCAATATTTTTGGTCACTTAAAAGGGGTACTTACACCTTTTGATTTCTGATTAAATTAGCCGTCTCCCGATTTTTAAGGACCATTGGTTTGATGCAATCACACCTGGGGAAAACAAACAAAAAACAATGAAATAAACACGCAGTCGTGATCTTTCTTCTGGCCAAAAAATTCTAAATTCCACATTTTTGTATGTAGGAGCTTGAAACCTCTACAGTGGGGTCCTCTGATATGCTGAACCTAATGGTGTGATTTTCATTAGGATCACTTAGGATTTTGGGGGTTTTCTCTCTTTTTTTTTTAAATTCGGCAAATTTTTTCAGGCTTATAACTTTTGATGGGTAATATTAAACCTGATGTTTTTTTTATATATTTTAAATATGCATCAAAATTTGATTCTTTTGATGCATATATTTTTATCAAGACTCTTTTTTTTAGTGTTTCGGTTACTATAAAGCCGCTTCGCTCCTTACTTACAGTTCGTTACAACAAACTGTTTGATGAGAAAGTTCAATGTCATAATAATAGGCGATCAGGGGGATTTTTCCTGTCTGTGGTAGATGGTGCCCGCTGGTCAACCGCTGATAGCAAATTTTATTTTATAACATCAAAGATTTAATTCCTATTCTTACTGGCAAAAAGATGAAGGAGTGGAGGAGGGAGGGGATGAGCAATTCTCGAGAATTGTCAGAAAATTTAAAAGAAATGGGAGGCAGGTGAGACCAAGAACTTTGTTCTATATTTCAATAGAAATATTGGGTTTTATATTTTTTTTAACATTACACAGATCTTGGTAATGAGCTGCAAGTAAGGAGCGACTGGTGCTAATTGTCACCAAAAATCTGTTATGATAACACTATATGGTAAAAGAATTGAACTTTTATGTTAATTCCAAACAGGTAAAATTCATCAAGCTTAAAGTTACCCATCTCAAGTTACGACCCTCAGAAAACGTGTGCATTTTTCAAAGAGGAGAGAAAACAGCCCACAAAAGGCCACTGATTTTGACATAAGCTCAAATTCATTTGCCATCAAATTCAGCATACAAGAGAACACTTTTGTAGCGGTTGCTAGCTCTTCGGTGCAAAAATGTGAAACTTTTTTTTTGAAAAATTGTCATGGATGCCTGTTTAATTGTTTTTGTTTTTGCTTTTTTTTCAGGAGTGATCGAATCAAACCAATAGCTCCAAAATATCAGAGGACGGTTAAGTAGAAAGACAATTTAATGTTCTAATGACCTTTTTAACTGGTGGAATATATTTTGCCGAAACAACATAATTGGCAGAAACAAAATAAATGGCAGAACAAAATGTTCTGCCATTTTCCATTTTTATACCGATGTTGTCAGATGATTGTGAGTCACTACTCCATCGTCAGCTCTTATATTAGCCCCGGGAATGGACCTGTTTGAAACTGTGAAATCGTGTTTTACGACGTTAAAAGGGAAGTACTATATTCCAATTTTAATACCAAACTTGAACTGTTGACTAAAACAGACAATTTGAACTGTTGACTATAACTCATCTTCCAAGGTTGAGAAACATGAAACAAGATGATATGGAATTTATTTTTTGTTGAAGGATAGGGTATATAGGGTATATAGGCAGGAAGTAGGACTTGTAATGGCTAAAGAAGCTCTCAAGTCTAATTTGAGAGGAAAACTTTAGTAATAGAATTCTAGTTGCACGCTGAACGAATAGAATTGTAAGGCATGTGCAGTCTAAATGGTATATGCACGACCAGAATGGAATAAAAGAGATGTTAGTGACTCGGACGGCTTTCCCGTATAATTAGAAGATTAAATAGAATAGAACCCAGGTCAAAATCTATAAGTTTTGTTTGGAGACTCGACTGCCCTGGCTGTGGAAATCAAGGACAGATGGTAGCTACAATTTTGCAACAAAAACCAAGTAAAAACAAATTTGGAATTAGGCAATACAGTGGTGCATAATATAACATTATACTCAAAATTTTTTAATACGGCCAACATTTTAAATTGAGGAAAAGTAGAATCGATGCAGAACAATAGAGTATAAACTAGCGATATAAGGTAATCTTAGGCATTTGTGGTATTTAATGTAACGACATCTATATAGTAGAATTTATCGCTGATTTAAAGCTGAAATCTAGGTTCTGAAAAACACTGTTTTTGGTCTATTAATCTATTAAAAAAATGCCCCTCCTTAGGTTAAGAAAATACCTTTGCTTTCTACCTAATTTAATACAAAAAACCTCCCCCCCCCCCTCTAACTACATTTCGTAAATTAGCACCACTGACCAGGAAGAGAATCGGAGAAACATGTTACAGCAACAGTTGGGTATGATATAGGTGAGTTTAGGATTAGCTGATATAGAACATTCATGGAATGATTTTAGAAAAATAGCTTGTGAAATAGCAAATGATGTCTTAGGAAGGAAAATTAGAAAAGAGGCATTTAATATTAATAAAAAAAGATTTAAGATTGGTAGAAGAGATGAAGATACTGTATAAGTTTGGATGTTCCAAACATGAAAGTGAAGTAAAGGAAGAACGGTACATAAGTATTTAACGTACTCTTTTATATACTGCTAAAAAGTCAAGTTTGGTTAATGCTAATGAAATAAAATAAAATAGGATGAATATATGATAATTTATAAACAAATTTGGGATATATATTTGCACATTAGGGGGGTGGGGGGTAAAGCATACCAGATATTAAATACGTAACCCAACCTAATCTAGGTACCTTTCCCCCTCCCCCTAAACCCCAAAAGACAACAGTTTAAATATCGTTAACGCAATGAAATCCACGCCTTGCATTGCATTACTCTATAGCAGTCTCTTGAATGGGCGGGTTTTTCGTGATTGGTTTCCAAAAGAGTAAGTTTAATACATAAGTACCGGAAGAACAAGTGTTATTACTGATGATGGTGAATGGGGACTATGAACAAAATTGCTGGTAATCAGGATGATGCAGCCAGACAGTATTATAGTAAAATATTGTATAAGTCTGTTAAGAACTTAAGGAAAAGTAGTCAGTCTGAATAAGTATCAGCAAAAGATAGAAAAGATGCCCTGATTTGTTACAAGGAAACTGTTAAGGGGGTGGGGGAAATAGTACAATAAAGATACGAAAAAAAAGGGGTAGACCTTAAACAAATGGCAACATGAATGGTTTTCATACCATTTGATAGACAAAAACACGCTTATTAACATAAACAAAACTAGAATCTCTACCTTTAGGCCAAATGGACCGAATTACCCTTCAGAGTGCGGAAGAGAAGTCAACAAGCAATAAGGTTATTATGCGATAACACACAGAAAAAGATGTCTTCTTTTTCTGACGGTCATGCCAGAGGAGCCAATGATGAACTTGTAAAAATATCAAAATATTTCTGAAAAAATATTTCGCAGAAAAAATATTTCAACATAAATATATATTTCTGAGAAATCATGTTCTAAAGTATGGTATTTAACTATTTTAGAATAAAGTATAATTTCTATTTCAAAGACTAATACCCAAATTTGGTGTAGACACGATAGCTCCTCTTAAAAAAGGCTCCTCTTAAAAAGTACCAGTGTCAACCGGTTTTGGGTTCAAGTGGTCGCTTAGGGATTAGAGAGGACGCATGCTGTGGGCTACAGATTTTTACTGAGTGGCTGCCTCCAGTACAAAACCACTTAAAACAAAGATCCTTGATAGAAGAAGGCTTAGGGACTGCAGAGCCCACAGGCTGTTCTTATTAGCTTTTGTATGCTTTAAAGTTCATTTTTTGGATGCAAGAACATTCCAAAAGAAGCAGCTTGCATCATTCCAAAAACTGAATCCCCTTCCCCCCTACAAGTCATAAATATTTTTTTTTAAATACCATTCCCAGCTGCCCTTCCTCTACCCTGTAGGTCCCTGCCATGATAGGTGTAAATATCTACTTATCATTTTCGCTCTTTCTCTCCCCCTTTCTCTCTTTAGGTGTATCCAAAAGTTTTAGTCTCCAGTCTGGAACAAGAGCATATTCATAAATATAGGTAACATTTCTAGATAATTAAATACGAAGATCCAAACGGAGCCATTTATTGCAGATTGTATCTAAATAAAAACTATCCCAGCCATTTTCAACGTGTGTGGTCAAAAAAGTATAGACTAATATATTCCGCTTGCAATTATTACTTGTGTATTGACATCAAAGAACATCTTCACGGCCACTTTTTCCAAGAATGAAGAACAGACAGATTGGCGGCTCCATCTCCTGCTTCAAAGTTTCTCGTCGCAATAAAATATTAATATCAAACCTTTTCGGAATCTGAGTGATTCATTGCATGGCATAAAACACTGCTAGCTATCATTGTATTTTTACCCCCTAGGGTACAGATAAATCATAGTTCAGTAGGTAAAAAAGATACGTCCAAAAAATCGAAGACTGTAAGGTTTTTTCACTCATCTATTTATTTGATTAGTTCGTTTTATGTCAGTGTTATCAATAAATCTCTGAAGTTGACACAAACCTGCATTCCGCAGGAACAACTAAAAAAGGGAAGATTTTCTGGAGAGTGACGATTCTGGACAAATTCACGAAGTAACCTTTTATCTTATTTTGCTGAATTCTTTTAATACAATATTCTTTGGATTTTGATTTTAAAATTTTATTTTTAAAGAATAATAATTTTCCTGGCCATATTTATTTGAAAAGTTAAAAGACTTGTTAAAAAAGATAAAAAAAAGATTTTCTCAATATAGCCTTTGGACAGAGCGTCGTTTTTTCTTTGGTAGGGGAAAAAACGTATTTCGAGCAGTGGAGTATAAATTGTTAAATATCAACAGCAATAACAAAAAAAGAAGGAAAAAACCTTCGCAATAACCAAGATTACTGAAAATAACTAAAGGAAGTTGACTGACCATTTAAAATGTTACGATATACTTTCCTTGAAGTCTCAGTAATTTTGGGTTTATTCAAAGTATAAGAAAGAAGATGTTTGATCATATTTTGTTTTCAGTAAAATGCAAGTGACGCTCTGGCCTTTAGATGGCTTAGTAGGCTTTACTCCTACTTTTGTTCAAGGTAATTTCTGTTTATCTTTATTTTGACTTAATTATTAATTTCAGTTTCTATTTATTCTAGCTCTCCTTTATTAATTTATTGTCATATATGTCGGATTTAGTTTGAAAACTAATTTGACTCTATATCTGATCGTCTTGGGTGTAATGAAAGTCTACTTTTTGGGGATTTTTTTTAATTGATATGTGTTCGTTTTTTTACATTTCTTTGATTTATTGGCTAGTAGAGGGAATATTTAAAAAACTTTTGTCAGTTTTTCTTCTTATGAAATATGATTCTGTCTTGCTATTTGTATTTATTTACTTTAATTTTGACATAACTTTGCAAAAAAATTAATAGCAGTTGTACTATAGAATTTTGGATGGATGGGGAGGAGGCATATTATTTAAGTAAATGAATTGGAAACCTTCTTAATTTTTGACCTTCTACGAGTGGAACCTCCATCCTATTACAACCTTGAATAGACAAATTGCCTATTGATCAAATATTTTGTTATAAGAATCTTATTGTATTATATCTTGTTTTAAGGTTTTGTCTCTTTAAACAAATGTATTTCAAGCTTATGGGATAAAAAAAAATTTCTGATTTGTTATTAAAAATAAAAATTAATTTGCTGTCAAGAAAAAATATAAACGGAGTAGGACACAATTCAACCACACTTTCTTCACAAATTTGTTATCCTTGATTGAACTCTTTCGCCCCCCTCCCCTGATTCAAATTTAAAAATTTATTTTATCCTTTGGTCAAATACTCCCTCTAAGACTCAGCTGGGTCTCTTAATCGGTTAATTTATACCTCCTTTCGGACCTGTAATGCATTGCAGGTCCGTCTTTTTGACAACCTGAAGGGATAAGGTGTCTTTTAATTTAGCTCAACAACCCCTTCATCATTAGGCCTACCTGGAAGTTTCAACCTAATACGCTCAGTCGTTCCTGAGATGCTGTATATACACCTCTTTGTCATCCTGCGTATATATAGTATATTTTGATTCAGTTCAACACCCCCTCAGTCCTCCCTAATAGTTTCAACTTAATGCCCCTAGCCGTTCCCCTTAATATTACCGATACGCTCTTGTGGCGACCTGGATACGCATATTGTCTGTTGATTTAGTTCATCATGACCCTCGGCATTCTCCAGAAGGTTCAAATTAATGCTCACAGCTGTTCTTGAGATGTTGTAGATATGCCCTTTGATAACTTTGACGGACATAGTGTCTTTTGAACAAGTCAACATCCTCCTTATAACTTCTTGAAAGCGGTATACTGAGTATTTTTGTGTTATTCTGAGTTAAGTTATATCACTATAATTGTATAATTACATTGGTAGTTTGAAAATATATTTATATTTCAATCTTTACTCTTTTTTAAAAATAAGCTCAAAATTTATGCAGGGATTTCAATAAATGTTTGAGGGATTTCAAGTCTCCAAAAAATGCAGTAATTCAGCAGGTTTAAGTCACTCCTTCACTAATTAGCGCAACAGTGTTGAAACGGTAATTTGAGTGTCATGGATTTTGTTACTGTCATTCTTTCACTGTCATTCTAAAGGTCGTATCTGAATTTTTTTTGCAAGATGATTGACATAGATTGTTTGCTGAGAAATTCCCAAAAGGACATCAGGAGGGTAATATACGTTCTATCACGCTTTGAATTCTCTTTGTCTAAATCACGCTTTAGAGTTTCTCTTTGAGAACAGATTTGTAAAGAGTTTTTGGGAATTTCCAAATAAAAGCAAAAATTTCAGATACTACGACCTTTAGCCCTGGGAGTGACGTCTTATGTTTGAGACAAGTGCCCAATCCCGACGGTAATGGAACTTGCATTTGATCAAATTATGCTTGCATTTGGTCGAATTACAGGTTTTAAATTGACATACTAGTTATAATCCAAAAATGATGTTGTATTCTCGGAACATCGAAAGGTTACTCTTTCATTTTTCTGCAACAATTGATTCCAAGGCCAATGTTGACCAGTTCAAAAAGATAATTCTCAACAATATTTTTTTTTTAAATATATAATCATTCTCATATGGTAAGCCAAATAAAAGATATGAAGGGAAACATCTAAACAACCCTTTGTATTGCAACCACTAAAATTCGCTATAATGGTCCAATTTTCACCTCCAGAACTTCCAAAAAGCTTAACACCTTCTTAGCAGAAGAGCACTTAGTAAATGATTTACTCTAAACAATATAGATATGGTCACTTGATACGGGAAATATCAATAATCAGTTACTGGTGGAACGCTATATATTTTATAAATATAATTTCATATAAACATTATATAATAATTAAATTATATAATTATTAAATATTACATAGTTATAAAATATTTGAAGTATGCATTTAAAAAATATGTGTAATACGTGAAGTATGCTATAATATGTAATACTGTATAAAGTATTTATAAAATATGTGAAGTATCCATTAAAAAAATGAAAAGAGGAAACTTGCTTCAAGTCAATGAAAACGTCAACTTCTCCAGAGTATATGATTGAAAAGTGAGACTTTCTGGTGAGCATCTTTGTATTCTACTATACGATTGAGACAATAGCATTTGCCAGTATTTAAATACTGACAACTTGCCCGTGGTAAATGAAATTACTTTGTATTTTAGTAACAATATAATTCACTCCTTGAACGCATGAATGTTCTTCACTGAAGTTTCTTCACTGAAGTTGCTAAGGACCTACTTGAGAATAAAAACTTCCGCAAAATGACTAAATGATCTGACAGTCGCATACATACACGAACAAATCGGGGTTACACAGGATGAAGTACTCAATGAAATTTCTAAGAAAAGTCGGTAAAACTCAACATTTCTTTGTAGAAAAAAATCACTTTTAGAAAAAACTTTTGTTTTCAACCTACAGCACGTTATACCTAAAAACTGCCCTTTCTCAATTTATTGTAATTTTAAATCCCACGCAAGATTCAAGTTTCCTCAAAATGGCGTACAGTCTTGGTAAATAGATCCGTTGAACAAAAAACATAGGGAGACTATACACACACTAGGCCCAGGTATGTTGTCTTTGCTGACCCTAAAATCGGTGAATCCACCCCCCCCTCAGAAGACCTTTCTGGATATGCCAGTAGAACTTCCTATTTTAAAAATGATAGTTTTCTAAGCGCAAGGCTGCTGTTCAATTTAGGATTTAGTCTGCCATCTAATTCTTGACAAATTATGCCATCTACCTTGATTATTGCTTATTTATTATTGCTTATTGCATAGCCATAATCCACCTATGATCTAAGGCTTACTTTCAGAGAAATAACGGAAGGAGGTATGGATCTATGCAGCAAATTTTAAAACGTATTTATCTTCCCCATGCACCATGCAGCTGTTCACAAAACTACGAAATTTTTAATTTACAGAGTTTCTGGACCCCTGTTGCAAAAATATGATTTTGTAAATGGAGCTAAAAGGGTGATTTTGCAAAACTGCTCCTAAAACGTTTGTTTTTGAAATACTAGCCACTGTCCAATCTTGGATTCAATCTGTAATTCGGTTCTTTAGTTATTATGCCATACTTTTTACATGTGAACGCTGGTCGCTTATGATTTTTCTTTTTGTTTTTGTAAGAAGAAGTTTGTTAATATTTGTATCATTGCAGAGCCATATTCAACCAATGTTCCAATGCTTACTTAAGAAAAATCATGAACAGAGGTATGGATGAAGCTAATCAAAATGTTTCAACGTATGTTCCCCACGCAGCTGTTAAATAATGACGATATTTTTGATTGCCTCCCATTCAGATTCCAGATCCCATCCAGATTGATCATACTCCCGTATAAGCCTGTTGTCAAACATGGCTGCCCTTCATATACTTCAATCCCTGAAACTCACATAAGATCACACCAGAAAATCCAGATATGAGTTATTAGAGTAATCTGCATCATTTCTAAAGGCTGACCAGGGTTACCACCAAGGTCAGTTCCTAAAGTGCTGCAACTGCCCAAATGTGCGTGCTACAAAGCGATTTTTGGTGTTACAGTAAAAAAAATGATTTTGACTATAGGCCCGTTCTGTTTGCTCCGTTTTAGGGTAACAGCGCATGTTCCATTTAAGTGTACTTAGATTTGTTTTTAGAGCAATTTTTTATTGTAAAAGAATAAAAATGTATGGTGAGCTGAATAGAGCACTGAATGAGAAAATGTGCGCGCACACGAATATCCTGTATGTAAATTTATTTAGATTATTGACATGCAAAAGAAATGTTCTTGCATATATTTTGATGTGAGACACATCATATAATCAGGGTCGTCGTTTGGGGGGGGGGGCAGTTTCCCCACCCCAATAATGGGGAGGATTTTTTATTTTTATTGATCCCATGCCCCTTGACTATCCGGATATATATTCCTCTTGACCTCCCCCCCCCCACTAAAAATGCTGGAGATTTGCCTCTGCATGTAATTGCATTTTATATGTCTAAAATTTTAATTTGGTCACAATAGAGAAAAAGTGCGACATTCAATGTAGCCCGCGCTATAGTGCTACACATGATGAAATAGTCCTAAAATAGCACTTGCATGATGCATGACAACTCTAAGGCCGACAACTACCTTTAACGGGAAGTGCTGAAGTATTATTAGTGATTGTCTTGTGGGAGCACATGTTTAGAGTCACAACATCTATGCTTTTTGTCTTCCACCGGGTCTAAAAGCATAGTATTTGACCAAATAATTGGGTTACCTCTTACTGCGACACATGACCATTTGAATTCTGTTTTTGTGATACACTACTCCTTCCATAAGAGCACAAAATTACCAGGATTTATAAATACAAATGTGAGAAAAGAATAGCCACAAAGCACGACATTGTGAGTAAAGAATTGACGAAATGTTACTGTGGCATTCAGCTGAACAGTTTCGTCAAAATTCTTGGGGCGGCTGGGGGTGAGGGTCAAAGTTCGGTCAAAATTAAGGCAAAGGTATACTAAAAAAAAAAGTGATCTGTTTCTGTGGATGCTTGAACTATGTAGGGCTATCTCAGTTTTGGCAAGATTTTTGGGACGCTAAATTTCATCTTAGGGAGGGGGGGGATCAAATTAGGTTTGGGAGGGGAAAGGGTAGTTGTCCCCGCCTGCCCATAGTAAATTACGTCTCTTTTTGCATTACTTATATTAAAATGTGTTTGTGAACAGAACCAGTTTGAAATTATGTATAGAATTGTAATTAGGGCTTGAAAGCCTTCAATATTCCCAAGACCTT
Organism: Artemia sp. Qi Xiang Cuo; assembly: GCF_049724085.1. Taxonomy (NCBI): domain Eukaryota; kingdom Metazoa; phylum Arthropoda; class Branchiopoda; order Anostraca; family Artemiidae; genus Artemia; species Artemia sp. Qi Xiang Cuo. The sequence goes on along the minus strand of NC_142808.1, from coordinate 47,728,614 downwards.
TTCATTAGTGCCATCATTAGTCACTCTGTGTATATAGAATACAATACCTGACTTACTTGTACTAATCCAACTGTGACACCTGATGCAAAACCAGCAATACCACGAGAGCCAAGAAGTAGCAATTCTCCCCTTCCGAAAAGAACTAAAAGCCAGGAGATCACTTGTGCCATGCTCATAATGGATAGTAGTTTTTTTCGAGGCCATGATATTATCATCCCATGAAATATTGCGCCAAAGATTCCACAAAGACAAAAGAGGTTTTGAACCCAAAGATGATTGGCTAATGATGGTGGGAGAAATTCTGAAAGTGCATGGTAGGCCACTGAAAACCCAACTATAAACGTTCCAATGGACGAGGTGATTACAGGGATCATCTGAAAAAAGTGATTTTTTTAACAATATAACATTTTAATGTCTCTTTTAAAATCAAAGTTTATATATAAAACTCCAGAAACACTGTAGAACCATGGCAGATTTCACTCTTTCAAAACAGTTTTTGTTTCTAAAGAGTAAAGCAAAAAAAAAGAGTTAAAAAAATTACAAAAATATTTTTCATTTCAAATTTCTTGATCAAGGTAAAAATTTTTATGCAATATGAAGTCATCTGTTTTAACAATTGTCTGAGATATTTGTGAAATTCACTTCTAATTCGCTTTGATTAAATGACACATAAAAGTACGCGAGAAGAATTTAGTCAATACTATCTAACAGATAAACTTCAACTGAAAATATTACACTTTAGTAAGCTTTTCCAATACTGACGGTCCACTAGTAGGGTTCCATAGATTATCCTATCTTACATAATGGACAATTATTTTATTTTAAAAGGTTTAAAGACACACAGGTATGGGTTTTCCTTCAAAATTCCTATTTTATTAAGTTTGTTTTCTAAATCGCTATATTTCTATTTCTATAATTTCTATTTTGTTTGCTATGTCTATGTTAGTTTTTAAATAAATCAATGATTATACTTGCATCGATGAGAAAGATCTGCTATCAATACTATCGAGGTTTAACGTTAGTAATTTTGTTTGCAACACTTTGTGAGAGATACCTAATGGTCTTTTTTTATGGTAGTTTCTTCTTATCATCTACCAATTACTATATACTAAAATTACTAGATACTGATAGTGTGGCCTAATGAGGCTTTACTATGTGATAATATGACCAACAGTACCTGTCTATTTTCTGTGTGATCCGAAGTATGGATAGTAACTTGTATAATCTTTAATATTATCTGATTGTACCAACTAACCTTATTTGGTATCGCTTTATTTATTATGGACTCATTAAGGTCAAATTACTAACAGAATAAGACTACAAGATAATTACCTGGCAAACAATATAATCTGCGGAATTCTGACACGTGGTGTCACTAAAGTCTTAAACTACTTTTTGAGTTGGTTCTAATTTTTTTTTTTTTGAGGTGGTCGTTAGTAGTTGCTATCACCTTCGTCTTTGTTTCTCTTTTCTTGTTTCCATGCTATCTTCTTTTTTTTTTTTTTTTTTTATCGGCTCTGTGTACCATCTAATAACTAATAGCATCAGGATGCTATTTTTTTATATTGTTGGGTAAGTTTTTTTCTTCCCTCTTTTCCTGTATTTCCTTGAGCTTGGAGGCCTCGGGGGGATGGCCATTGGTACTTTTCTATTATATAAAACACACTGGAGAAGTGAAGTTCGGTGCCAATAAAATATGAAAAAATAGAATACTTTATTAGCAAAATTGTGAAGGCCATTTGTGGATTATTAAATTGGGAGCTTTGGCTTCAGCTGAGCGTCTCAAAGACAAAGAAGAGTTAATTATTAACGAGATTCTTGACCTAATTCATCTTAGTTCATTATTAACGCGATTCTTGAGGACACCGGTTAGTTTACATCCTGCCATCATTTGCGTTCATACTTAGTAGAATACATGTGGCGGGCGGCAGTAAAGACAGAAGGCCAAGTTACGTGATTCTTGAGGACATTTCTGCGTTCTGGAAGCCTATTTTCAAGTTGTAGTTTTCCCAATTTTGCTAATAATGTATTCTGTTTTCATCATATTTTTTTTTCATTAGGTTAAATAGGTTTGTAGGTTAAAATAGGTTTGTTTTGGTTACGTATTTAATATAAGCTATGCTTTACCTCCCCTCTCCCTAATGTGCAAATATATAGCTCAAATTCGTTTCTAAACTATTATATTTTCATCATAATTTTGTTTTATTTCATTAGCATTCAACAAACTTCACTTCTCGAGTGTGTTTTATATAATAGACAAGTAACTGGCCATTTATGCATAGCAAAAAAGCAAAAACAAGGACCCAAATAATAATTGTAAAAAGTTATTTTTATAATATATCAAATAAATTTATATAAATTAAAGTATTTCGAGTCTTACATTAAGTTATATTGGAAAAGAAATGTTAAGAAAGAACTTATCTTCTTGGGGCCAGATTTAGAATTGAGCATTAAAAACCTTCTTAATTATGGCATAGTGGTCTAGAGAGGTCCTGTTCGTGTTGTAGTTTTCTCCTTTCAGAGCTTGCACATAGGAACATAGCTTCAACATAGAACATTCAGACATTCTGCGAATACTATAAAATTTGCAACTGTCAATATTCCTACAGTATGACATTTCAACATAATTGCAATGTTTTTACCAATCGTAAAGACTGCCTAAAATATTAGAAGCAGAGTAGGAAGAAGGGTCCAAATGATAGCGATTACAAATAAATTATTATTTTTTGTATTTCAAATCAATCTGCATAAAACTGACCAAGCCACTATAAAGATAAAATGTGTCTATAGAATTTAGAATATCCTGCATGAATCGAATATTTGGTCAGATGGGCAATTCTATATGAGACAAAATATTAATTATATTTAGAGAGGTTTTGTTTGGAGAGGCTGTTTAGAGAGATTTTGTTCGTTTTGTAGTTATCTTCTTTCAGAGTTTTTGCACAGGAACATAGTGTTAACATAGGAATATTCAGAAATAAAGACATCCACATCTTATAATATTTGCAACTAGTGGCGTAAATTTACGAAAAAATTAGGGGAGGGGGAAATGTATTTTTCAAGAAATAGGGGAGGGGGCATAATGGTCGTTTCTTGAATTATTCACTGAATTCTCAGCAAGACATGGGATTTTGAGACAAGCCTACAGCTGTAACTTGCCCCAAAAGGACAGGACAATTTCCTTGTTAAAATTCCTTGTTAAGTATATCGGATAATATCTTCAGATCTAACGATTCGCCGGACGAAAATCCTGATACTATTTAGAATTTCTGTAATATAATGATTTAAACTTGTTGAGAAATTGGAAAGAAATTTCTATTTTGCATCTCTTCAATGCATTTTTCAATCTAAAAAAATTAAAAAAGGATAATACAGTCCGTAGATAGACCTGGATCTCGGTCATCAATTAATAGCAAAATTACAGTCTTACGATGAAAGCGTAGAACTGCAAAAAAAAAAAAAAAAAAAAAAAAAATAACACACCTAAACTTGGACTAGCATGATAAACCTCAAGAAAATATTTAGAGGATGCGCATGTAATAACAAAGATGGCTCTGACATTTAACGATGTTACTAAATTTGGTACCAAAAGTATTTAAAATAAGGGACTCTTGCTTGTAGTCGCTTTTATTGTTAATGGGAAAATAAATCACTTATTCATTCATTATACTTGGCTATTGAACTCAACTTATTGAATTAACACAATAAACAAAACATCAAATAAACAAATAATGGTAATAGTAATGTATGTTTTTCAATTATGCCATTCCTCAGACATAGACCCATACTCAGTAGCTGATCCTTGAAAAAGAGATAAGAGATTTATTTGTGCGAGGAGGAAAGCAAGACTAGGCATAGTCTTTTGTTACATCTGGGCAACTATTTTTTTGGATGGGAACAAAATTCCGCTTGATAGCAATTTGGTTCTGTTTGGGCCAAGTTTTGAATTGTGGTAAAAGATAATAGAAATTGGCACTCTCCTCTGAAACGGTCCCTTATGCTTCTTAGAATTGGCAAAATGAATAAAATTGAACCCTCTCCCTACATTCGATGACTGCTTATTCTATATGATCATACCTGGGTAAAAAAGACCAAAAATGAAGCTATTACCCATATATTACCATGCTTTGGGGAGGGGATAAAATACAAATTTTCTAGTGTTTTTGCATATAGCAGGTAGAGGGCTTTGCAATAGGGATCTTGGGCATGCTGGACGCGATGCTACAACTTAAGTCGAGATTACAGCCCATTTATGGAGTGTTTCTCATCTGTGTCTCTTAAATTAAGCTGTTTTTTCAGGCTTGTGGTCTTTTATGGGTAAAGTAAAATTTAATGGATTTTATATATGTAAAATCCCCCTAAAAAAGAAATTATTTTGATATATTTATTTTTATCAAACTTTTTTTAGGCTCGGTTACTGCAGACACAAGTCATTCTGTACTTTTAGTTAGTTACAGTGGCGGACCCAGGGGGTGAGGGCCCCCCCCCAAACGTAGTTTAAAGTAGTGAAATTTACTTAATTAACGCAAGTTTATTGGCTCAACCTATTTTGCCCCCCCCCTAAAAAATCCTGGATCCGCCCCTGGTTAGTTACCACGACCTCTTTGAAACAAGGCATGTATCAATACGATTTTATTTGCAGTATAGTTACAAGCATTAATACGAGTTTAGTTGGCATATTAGTCATAGTTTATTTACCAAAAGAAACCAATTTAAAGGGGATTATACTAAAATTCAATCAATAAAATCTGTATAATTTCCAATATCATGCTGCTCATCGTTAGTCTAGTTTATCCTAATTGCCGTTAGTCTAATTGCCAGGTCATTTACTTGATGTGCTCACTTATCTCATGTGCTCATTTACTTGATGTGCTCACTTATCTCATGTGCTCATTTACTTGATATGCTCACTTATCTCATGTGCTCATTTACTTGATGGGTACAGGACGGACTTAGACTTTTAACTACCGATAGGCTATGCTAATTGTCTTCTGGTAAATTTTGAATTAAGTGCCAGTTAACACGTTAGCATAATTAATGATTAATGATCATATTTAGAGTCATTTCTTCTAGTTTTAAGGTTTAAAATTGTCCTGTATCTTCAATGTACAAAAGTTTTATTTAAAAAGGCTGAAGGCCCCAATTCTAGCCTGAGTAGACAAAGACGATTGGCTAGATTGATTAAATTGATCAGACTGAGCAGATTGATCTACAGTAGTTGAGTAGATTGGGTAGATTGAGCAAATGAATTAGATTGAGTATTTGAAGTCAACCTACTAGAACCATGAACAGGAACAATTCCTGCTTGCTAAGGTAGCATAAGCCCATTCGAATTCTGAACTCCCAATTCTAAATTCTGAGCATGTTTTACATCAGGCACGTCAAAAGGGTTCAATTTGCCACTACTGTTTTATATAACAGTACCGGTCTTTATTTGTTTTAAATCTTTTTCACATAATTTCAAAACTTTAATGTCACCTACACTAATTTAAAAACGACATTTATTTTTTTAATTTTTTATCCAAACAATATTGATAAAAACACACTGCTACTATACATAATTAACATGATCAAAATTTTCAATAAGGATTATTAACCTTCATTATCATTTTCTGTATTTTTTATCCTATATTTTTATTTTTTTTCCCTTCCCGTTTTCCATTTTTCCCCTTTTACCCTTCATCTACATTTTTCTCCTATTAAAAAATAAATTCAACAAAATTACAAACTTCAACCAAACTACAACCACCAAAAAAAACTTCTCTTCCTCTATTTTCTCCTCCTTTATGTCTCTGAAATTTAAAAAACTAAATTAATCAAATATAAAATTTTCATCATCCTAACTATAGACTCCCTTTTCAAAACAGAAAAAAAATTCCCTTTTATACCAACTAAAAATGAATTAAGGCAAACAAATACAACAGGTTACTTTCCGGGATATACTACAACACAAATAAAAACAAAACAAAATAAAACACACGTCCCGCTTGTAGGATGCACCCCCTCCTTAGGAGAATCCTTTGGCGGTGGCTTCAACTACATTCCAATTTTTATATTACCCCTTCAAGCTTCCATCAAAAAAAAAAAAATAAAAAAAAAGAAAATAAAAAAAATACAATTTGAACCATTCTTCCCTTACAAAAACCTCAACAAACAATAAAACATATACTTAAACAACACAATACTTATTTAGGAAGAAGGGTTAAAAAATTCTAACAAATTACCCATAAACTTTAAATTTCCAAATAAAATTCATACTTTACTTGATTGCCGTAAAAAAAAAAAAAAAACTTTATCAAACTCTATCCACTCCTCATCAATTCTTTCTTTCCATTTTCTATTCTTTCTCAAAAGCTCTACTTTCCCTTTAACTACTCCTATAAATCTTTCTAACTCAACTCTCCTTTTCTTTTTCCTCATTTCCAAATATGGGTACATGCCCATATTACAATTAATAACATTTCTTTCTGCCTCTTTTCATCACCTTTTCTTTCAAAATCTAACTTCAATTTTTTTTTTTTAATATTTACTCACCATCTCTATATTCTCACCCCTAAAAACGTCAAAAATAAAACTAAAAACTTCCTTGTTAAAAATACATTCTTTAAATTCATGCTGTAAACCATCAACCACCATTTCATGGCACAGGTTGCACTATTTTATTTTGCCCTTCTTGAAACGACTTATTCTATCTCGGTAAGGTAGTATGGTGTGTATCAGCATAAACATCACCTCTCTTTCTCTAGTTTCACACGGTACTTCATTTAGATTTTAGAAAGCCGCATCATAATTCATGAAAGGTTCTTATTCTTTAAAATGGTATGAAAAATCGTCTTCTCGGGTCCATATGTAATCATCTTTGACCCTTTTTCCTTCTATCTGACTCAATCCGTCCTGAAACACTCCTTTTGATCTCAATTCTCTTTAAGTTTCCGCTGTTTCCTTTTAACTGATCTGGGACCTCTTCCACTAGCGTCAAAACTTGTTCCTCAACTACGTCGTTCAAGACCGGTAGTAGCCAATCTCTCTCCAAATATCCAATTTCATCGTCCCTTTGGAGCATCTCAATCGCATTTCTCCTAACAAGTGATTGGCATACATTCCTATAATTTAACACTATTATTCCTCCTTTTACTCTGGGTACAAAGAGCATTTTCATGCTCAACTTTTCAATTTTTCCTCTCCACACTAACCTCCAAAAAATTTTTTCTATTCTCTTAGCACTCCCTTCATCTAGCTCGAAAGCTGACGCGAAATAGAACAATAGTGGTAGACAATATGTGTTTACATATGTCACTCTGAAAAACAAAGAACACTCTTCAACATCATTTGCCGTCGCCAGTATCCCTTCAATTTTCTGTATTTTTCCTTCCCATAATTTACCCAACTTCATCCCATGGGTCCATGTCACTCCAAGTATTTTCGCCTTTTCTAGTTTCGCTATCCAAAGTTCCTCCATCATTTTTTCCGTATTTTCTGATTCCAGTATTGGTAAAAGATTGCTTTTTCCCTTGTGGATTTTTAACCTAAAATTCCTCTCATACCAGTCAAGTCCTTGTAGAACTGCCTTTACATCTTTGACACTTGACAGGGTAAAAGTTGCATCATCTATAAACCCCAGGGCCTTTAAGCATATCTCCTTACGGAGGTGTAAACCGATTATACGGTCTTCTACGTATTTGAACAAAGGATCAATGTATATTACAAAGAGGTATGGCGAAGCCGGGTCGCCCTGTCTCAACGATATCTCCAAATCAATCCTCCTTGTAAGGGAGCCATTTACATTTATGACAGCTATTGGCTTTTGATAAAGGCTTTTGAACATACGAACAAAATCCTCATGAAAACCATACTTTAAAATCATCAAAGGCCATAAAATTTCCCTGTCAACCGAATCATATGCTTTCTCAACATCCACACTTAAGAAATAAGCAAGTTTCCACATTTCATTTTTCTTTTTGGTCATCTCATCTCTCCTATATAATACATCTCTTAGAACGCTCAAAATATGCTGTGCTTTTCTTTCTTTTATCCCCCCGAACTGGTAGCTTCCTGGTATATGTGGCGTTATTTTTCCTAATTTTTTTGTTAGCACTAGGGATGCAATCTTGTAGTCGCAGCAAAGCAAGGAGATGGGTCTCCAATTGCGTAGATCAGATCGTTCCCCCTTTTTGTGTACAAGGGATAATACTTCCTCCTCTTCCGGGTACCCGTCTGTGATAAAAGCGTTAATGAATTTTTCGTAAAAATCCCTCGTTTCTTCCCATAGCTCCAAATAAAACTCGTAGCTCAGCCCATCTATACCGGGGGACTTTTTCTTTTTAGCTTACCTTAAAACTAGTTCAATTTCTTCTTTCGAGACATGGCTCCTTAAATTTTCGTTTTCCTCCTCGCTTACCTTGCGGCTCGTTTGGTATTCATTAAAATATTATCGTCTCTCTTCACCTTCCGTCTCCTTTCTTTTAAACAGTCCCTTGAACCTCTATGTCACTGCTTCAACCAATTCTTTTTGCTCTTCTACTACTTTTCCATCTTCCCTTTTTACTTTCCTCAGGCTATTTTTTTCTCTTTTTTTCTTGCTTTAACTACAGAAGCTAGGTTTACCTGGTCCGATGCAAACATTTCTGCCATTCGATTCCGAGTTTTCCATCTCTCATACTCCCCGTACTCGAGATCTTTTATTGCTCTCTTAATTTGCTCATATTCGAGCCATACAGACTCTCCCTCTCCTATTTCTTTCTTTAAGTCGTTTAACACTCTGTATAAGTACCTTTTATTTGCGTTTCTTTGGCGTTCTGGCTCTTTTTCTTTATCGTGCATGAATACTTCTATTTTCCTTTTAAAATTCAACCAAAATTACAGCAGGTGACACGATTCCTGGTAACTGGCCAGAAGTCTTCTTACTTCTTTTTTTATTTCTTCTTTATCATATCCCTAGAGGGAACTAATATCCATTCGCCAAAAAGGTCACTTCATGGGTAGCGTAACATATTCCATATCCTCTAGCTTTATATCTACTAATAGTGCACAGTGGTCGGAGAAAGGCACGGCGATATTTTCTATATTTTTCATTCCGTCTTTCCAACAATACACCCTGTCGATCCTCGTGCTGTTCCTTTTTTCTATTCTCGTGAAACCCCTCTCCATTCTCATTTCTTGCCACAGATCTACGAGTGTCCATGTTTTTACCACTCCTTTTTATTCGATGGTAATTTTCCTTTAATGTTTTTCCGGCTCGAACTCAAAATGTCTTTTTCTTCCTAAACACAGTTAAAGTCGCCAAATAGCAATAGCAGGCCAGGTCTTAAATATCGTAGAATAGTATTTTGTATTACCAACTGTCTTTCTCTTGCTTCATTTGTGCCTGAAGGTAAATCAAATTTACAAAAACGACTCCTTTCCAGCAAGTGCTGCTGACTTCACCATCCTCTTGAAAACGCAGTGTTCCTCAAATATCCTTAAATCTTTCGTTCACTATGTATGCTGTGTAAGGTCGGAGTCCTCCAGCAATGTAGTGGCATCCCTGTCTTTCAGTATTTCTTATCTTTACTGTATCTGATTCTTGGGGACACAGTATATCAATTCTCTGCTTTACAATAAAATCTAAAACTAAACTCTGTCGTTTTTCCTGTTTTATCCCGTTGACGTTCAGCGTCGCAAATCTCATTTATTTTTGTCCAGGTTTCTTCTGCCTCTTTGGCAGCTCACTTCTTTCAGTCTTATTTTCGCTCGTTTTTTCACTTGTAGTTGACGATAAAGATAGGCTACTTAACGTTCGTTTTGAAGATTGGGTTGATTTTGCCTCTGGCTCCTTAAATCCTCTCAGACTACTCAGGGGGGTGATGCCCCTTACTTCCTTCACCCCTACTTCAGTTCTTTTCGAACTTTCTCCCTTAGGCTCTGTCATTTTCTTTTCTTTCACAATAGCTACTTCCCGCTCTTTTTTCCGGGTTTCATCTTGTGCTTTCGTGCTTCCTGTGCGAGTCTTTTCCATTTCCGATGACCCTTTTCCCCCCAGTACCCGGCTCACCGCCTCTTTGGGACTCAAACTTGCCAGCTGTTTATCTAGAGAACTTGCAAATTTTAGTGGGCCTGTAAACCAGACATTAGAATTTCTGCCGTTTTCCGAGGACTGATCTGTGATCACTACGCTTGGGTTTTTACTTCTTCTATTGGGTTTTTTTCTTGGGCATAATAGGGCTTCATGACCCTCTTGATGATAAATTTAACACATTTTAGGTTGACCATCGTAGAAAACCTGCATTTTATCCTCTATTAGAATTTTTACGGACAGTGGAATTGCTACCCCTAAATATGTCAGGGCTGTTCCCATCCCGTTAAAAACAGGTATAGAACCATCCCCTTGAAGTGTTCCTTCCAACAATCACCCCAAGCCCATAGCCTTGCAGTGCTACTTTTATATCATAGTTGGTTTCTTCTCCCAGAATTTATTTGAGATGGCTTACGTGCGGGCGTTTTCCATTTGTATCTACGAAAACTGGATACCTTTCATTTTGAAAAATAATTTTCAATTCCATTGCCTTTAGTCTTTGAACCCATTCTTCTGCCAGTTCAGGGCTTTGCATCGTTACTCACACTATACCAAACCTATTTGCATCATCTCCGTCAATCGCGTGTACGTTTAGTGCATTCAGGCCAATCGATATCAGGAATCGGTGGATATTTGAATGCGGTAGTTCTTTCAATACATTCTCTGGCATTGCACTAAAATCGAACTTAATCGTTTCCCTTGCCATTTCCTTTTTTCGCTTTTTTTCACTTTTTTTAATAAAATAAACCTCAACACAATTTTATTAAAACCTCTATAATATAAACTAAACCACAACCCTCTAACCTATAAACTAACCCCCCAATTTTTTTTTTTTTTTTTTTTTTTTTTTTTTTTTTTTTTATAAACTAAATCTCAACGAAATTTTATTGAAACCTCTATAACATAAACTAAACCTCAACAGAATTTTACTAATACACTGAACCCCTTTTCCACTTTCCAAAAATCCTTTTCAATCTAACTTAAACTCACTTACCTAAAAACAGAACCAAATTCCCTTTCACACGCTCTAAAATAATCTCCCGGCAAACCTATAATATAAACTAAACCTCAACAAATCTTTACTAAAACACTAAACCCTTCTTCCACTTTCCAAAAATCCTCTTCAATCTAACATAAACTCGCTTACCCAAAAACAGCACCAAATTCCCTTTCACGCGCTCCAAAATAATATCCCGGAAACACCTTCTACCTTTAATTGCCCAAGCACCTGCTACTGCCAACGCACCATCCGCTCTGTAGGCAACACTGCGCTATTATTTCACCTTTATTCTTCTTCCGCCACTGCAATTTACCTTGTTACCTGTATTTAACCGTGGAATAATATTTTTAAATAATCCCTAGATACCTACTTTGGTCTATTTTTCCCAGAAGAAAAATGACCTGTAATTACAAATCGGATATGGCGATCATTGGAGAGGTAACTGCATTTTTCCACCTTAACTCTGACTATGGAAAACACAAACAAAGAGAATCTTTTTTTCAAAACACAGCTTATTCTCTTTCCAGCATTGCAAACTCCCAGCGTTGCAAACTCAAATTTAATATATTTAAAATATATTCAACATCCCCCAGCTCATTAGGGGTGAATATCCTACTCCTAATTCATACGATTTCCCCTTAAAGCTGATCTATCTACTGAGACGCGCCTATATCTATCGAATTTTTAAGAAAAGGCTATAAAATATATTTTAATCCACTTTAAATTACAGCCGGAAGACCACTACACATAAATTGAAATAATGACCTGAAAAAGTTCACTGACCTTTTCTTGTAATCTAAAATAAAGACAATTTTGTCCACAGAAACTTACCTTGAATTTAAACTGCTTAGTAATTAGATACGCATGTAAATAGGAGTCAATATTCAATGAAATGGAGCATGTCCAAACGCCAGCTATGAATTTTCCCTATGCCAAAGGCTAATCACCTCCTTTTTTCTTTTAGGATTATTTTTTTTCCCTTTCATCTCTGAATCGTCAGTTATATTTTAAGAATTGTTAGAATTGGATGAAAACTCAGTCTTAGCTTGAGGGGAGATTGAACTATTATGTCGTGACTGTGAAAAGGAAGATATCATGCTTCTTAGGGTAGTGCCTTCCCATTTAAATTTAGGATGAAGGCTCGATTCTAGCTTGAGGGGAGCTAAATCCTTTATACCCAGATCGTGAAAAGGAAAAAAAGCAAGAGGAAAAAGGAAAAGAAAAGGAAAAAGAACACATTTTGTTATATCAAGTTTAATTAAAAGGGCTCAATACACTACTAGAGGACTACAAAATCATCTAGATACTGAATGGTGAGAGTGTACGCAGAGTTAAAGTCAGTCTGCTTTGACATTGAAATGAACACTGAAATACTTAATTCTTAGGACAGGATGTGCCCATTTGAATTTTTTAGACTTGTCTTTGGATAATAGGTAAGTTCAAAGAGTATAGGCAATTTATAAGAGTGAAAACTGGCACTAGTATTAGCGAAAAAACTTCAGCGCCATCTTGCGTCTGGTGACACTTGACATTTTTTCAAGCTTTGTAATTGCTTTTCTGTTAGGAACTGAGATCAGACTCTTATCACCAACTACAAAATTAAATGTTCTTATTATTGCACTGAAAAAAAAAAAATGCCAAGCGTAGGGCAAGTCGAAAGGGCTAATTATGTAGCTAGTGCTTTACAAAATTATGCCTTTAGAGTGATCAGTCTACTGAATCTCCGCTTGGTGATATCAACGGAATGCTTTAGTATGGTAAGCCCTTGGGGAGTTTTCTGTATTAGTGCGGAGGTGCTAAAAAAGCTACTTGTCATGTATTTTATGCCAGACTTTTCTCTACAGGAAATAAAGTGATATTTATTTTTTAAAGGTATTAACATGTTAAAAATTGCAGTTTGCCTTTTGTACTAAAATATACTCTGGTTGGATTTTCATTTTTTTTTTTTTTATCTTTCATCACATAGCAAAATAAAGTATCATAAATATCAAGTTTTTATTTGGGGTACTTAGGATAAACCGAGGTGGGGGATGGGGCTCTGGAGTGAATGTACAACTCAATATTTTTACTAATTCTCCTATTATATTTTACTATTTTACTAATACTGTCATTCATTTTTCATGGAGTTCATGCATCTGGTACCTTTTTTTTTTTAAAGCCACCTGTCTCAAATACAAACCCCAAAAATAAAGCTCGTAGATATGCCTGTTGAGGAACACCTTCATCCTGGAGAAGGGCTTTGGCCCATTCCCAAGTGAGTTAGCTAATGCGTAATTTTCCTTTTAGGGCGGTTTATCTCTTTAAAGACACCAGAAAACTCACCTGAGCCCTTGTTTCCCTGCTCGGCCACCATAAGCGTCTTCTTCGTCTCCTCCTGATCAAATACTCATCTGTAAATGGTAAAGAGCTTGTAAAGTCTGATATGTCACTCAGAGGAGCAGGAGGAGGAATCTCTGTTTGAATGTCTGATAGATCTGTTTCTGATGTATGATTTTGCTGGCATTTACAGGGTTTTGATCTGTTCGATTTGTATCCACGTCGTGTTCTACTTGTATATTTATCTAAAGGTGCTCTGGAAAAAGAAAATATGGTTATTTTGGTTCAATACGTATATTCCTCGCGTATCACATTTTGCTGGAGAAACATTGGGGAGCTCTGGTGATGATGAGTCTGGTAAATAACAGATTGAAAGCTGAACTTGCCAACCAGCAGGAAGCAATTCAGCAGGAAGAAATCGAAGAAGGAGAACAATCAAACAATAATTTAGTCTGTATATAGCAAATTACCCACAGCGTGTCCAGCGTTGTCCAGTAATTGGTTGACAGGGTTACCAAAAACTAGAGGTTATTTTTTTCTAGTTGTATTATTAACCAAAAGACGTTTTGTAAACCTCTTTCAAAGAGGCCAGTTAACATCAAATATAATGAGAACGAGAAAAATCCATATAAAAAATTCATACAAAATGATTTAAACATGTAAATCCCTTACTTTGGAGAAAATCGTTTACTTACGACAACTACGGCAAAACCTGGATGCTCGAAAAGAAAAAAATTACCGAGAAAAAGTACTACTTCGGTGAAAAGTGATTTTTTTTCCAAAATATATATCCAGCTGGAGAAGATTTAGTTTTATGTCATACATTCGTAAAATGTATCCCTTTTTTGTCACGGTGTCCCGGTACATGGGAATGTGTTCTTTTGACCTAAAATGTGTCCAGTTGGCAACCCTGCAGACAGATCACCTGTTTGCAACGATTCTATGCATTTAACCCCTCTTAAAATACCCCTCCCCCGCCGGAAATACCCCCCCCCCCCGAAAAATACCCCCTCGCAGAAAATACCGTCTGGAAAATATGCCCCGAGAAAATACCCCCCCAAGGCAAACACTCCCTAGAAAATGCCCCTCCCCCGGAATTTTTTTTTAGCGTACTTTCATTTGAAAAAGCCTAGCTGTTTTTCTAGCTGTTTTTAAAATCATGCCGCTAATCCCCTCCTCGGTGGAAAAGTTCCCCAGCAAAAAGCTAGCAAAAGATATTTTCCAGAATTGTTTTTTGCGGTGGGGGGAGGGGGAGGGGTACAAAATAAACTTAATAAAAAACACCTCAAAAAATTGAAATTTACTCTATTATGATTTCTGGGAATATTTCTGGTCTCCGCTGTTTATGAAATTAAAGAATAATATTAAACCCGAAAATGAGCAGAACTTATTCCGTACGTATTCCGTACGTTTTGGTAAAGAAACCAGTGATAGTTGGGATGATGATGAATTTGGGTCAGAAGAGCTTCCATTCTTTCAGATGTCATGCATTTATGCAGATTTTAGGTTCATAGTTTATAATAAATATGTATAAACACGACAACAGTAGTAACAAAATAATAATAATAATAATATAGTCAAGGCCGTATCCAAGGCGATTAGGGGGGCTAGAACACCCCCCCCCCCCAAATATTTGTTCGACTCGGAAAAATGTATCAAAATGTATATAAGTAAATTTTGGATGCGTTTTTTTAAATTTGTTTCTATTGTGCCTCCCTCCCTCAGTCGAAAAAATAATACTGCCTTGAATACAGTAGGCTATTGAAAAGCTATTGAAACAAGTAATGAAAAAACGTTATCATAACGAAATACGAACGTTAGACGAACGACACTGAAAGATAAAGAAGTTAAAAAAGCTCACAAAAATATAATAGGCAGCGCAATAGCGCTGCCTAAGTAAAGAACGATGTTGGCACAATGTATTATTTTTTTCTCCATACCCGGGCACTTCGTATCGAAGGAGTTGTCGTAGAAACTTCGAAAATGGCTCGTGCGATTGGAAATGGGAGTGGCTAGTGCCCTTTTTAATAGTCGAAAGTGATTGGGGGCAACCAACCCCATCTCACGCCCACCATTTCCCCAAACACATCCAATCAAAATTTTTAGATATCCATTTTGTTCAACGTATTTGAAAGTTCTGGAAATTAGGTCTTTTAGGATGATAACCCGCTCAGAACTCTCAGTGCAAGGGTTGTAAGTTATGCCCTGGGGGCATATAAGGTTTAGATAGAAAGTCGTTGTAGAAATTTCAAAAAGGGCTCATTTGTTTGGAAATTGAAATTGCCCTTTTTAATAGTCGAAAGTGAGTGGAGGGTAATTGACCCCCCTCCCACGCCCACCATTTCACCAAACACATTCAATCAAGGTTTATAGATAGCCATTTTGTTCAACGTAATTGAAAGTTCTGGAAATTATGTATTTAAGGATGAAAAACTCCCCGGAGCCCCCAGGACAAAGGTTGTAAGTTATGCCCTGGGGGCATATAGGGTTTTTATAGTTACAGTTGTCGTAAACATTTCAAAAGGGGCTCATTCAATTGGGATTTGAGAGAGATAGTGCCCTTTTTAATAGTCGAAAGTGATTGGAGGGTAGCTAAACACCGTGTTACGCGCACCATTCTCCTAAACACATCCAATGAAAATTTTCAGATAGCCATTATGTTCAACGTAGTAGAAAGTTCTTAAAATTAGGTCTTTGAGGGTGACAACCCCCCCCCCCCCCATCCCTCAGGGCAAGGATTGTAAGTTATGCCCTGGAGGGATATAAGGTTTTTATTGAAAGTTTTGTCGTAGAAACTTCAAAAGGGCTCATTTGATTGGAAATTGAAAGGGCTAGTGCCCTTTTTAATAGTTGAAAGTGATGGGAGAGCGACTAATCATTTTCCCAAACACAACCAATCAAAAATTTGAGATAACCATTTTGTTGAACGTAATTGAAAGTTCTGGAAATTATGTCTTTATATGTCTGGAATTTATGAATTTGCATTGTCAGTTTAATATACATATACTGATATTTAGTAATCAAAATGTTAATTTTATTTGATTTATTAAAGTTATAAAAGTAAAAACATTTATATTTTTTTCCGTAAAGCGCAAATTTTGTTCTGGCCTTGGGAAGGCATAGGGGTTTTGAGCCAAACTTATGTTAATTTCTGCTCGTTTTGAGTTTGACTCAGTTATTTATTGTAATTTCTGTTCGTTTTGGGTTTCATTTATTTATCATTGCTGATTTGCGGTAGATTCACTCTTCGTTGATTATTTGATTTTATTTTTGCTCATTTTTTGTTTAATGGAGTTCTTTGAAATGAACTCCATTTAATGGAGTCTACTTTTCTTTGAAAAACTTATTTTGTGGAAAAAGTTTTTTTAATTAATAGCACAATAAGGAGATATCATGAAAGGGAGATATCGTGAATTTACCCCGTATATTAAGTTCAAAATTAAGTTCTGCGCCAAAAATGGTCTTGATTTACAAATGGCTTGTTCAGGTAGTTATGCCACTTTTGCATGTGTTGGTCTTCCAGGCACCACTTAGAGCAGTTGCAAAACGGCAAAACACTTTTTGGTTGGAGGGAGGGGGAAGAGGCTGCAAAAACAGGTTTAAAAATTTAAACATTACAAAAATTTGTGGGAAAATATCTAAACTATTTATTCTCAGCTAGACGAGTAAAAAGGATACACCAAACACGACTGACATTACATTTGCGCAAACCAACTTGTCTTGGTACTGATGCGTTATACGGACACTCTTATATACTAATGAGAAACGAAACCCGCCAGACTGGTTATTTTCAAGAGACCGCTACTGAGAAATGGAATGCAAAGAGTAGTTTTCATTGCGTTTACGATATTTAAACTGTTGTTTTTTGGGGTTTAGGGGGGAAGGTACCTAGGTTAGGTTAGGTTACTTATTTAATATATGGCATGCTTTACCCCCCACCCCCCTAATGTGCAAATATATAGCCCAAATTTCTTTATAAATTATTATACATTCATCCTATTTTATTTTATTTCATTAGCATTAACTAAACTTGACTTTTTTGAAGTGTCCGTATAATGCACCAGTACCCTTGTCTTAAGACATTCTTTTCACCGACATTTTTAACACATGCTGAGTAAAACATTATGAGGAAATGTTTGTGTACTGTTTCATGCGACCGTTCCATACAGTACGTCGTTCCATATATAATGAAAGGTTTTTACCTTTCAGACAAGGGATTTATGGATAAGAGAGCTCCTTACCAAAATCTCGATATTTGGACGACTTTCCTTGTATTTTTTTTATTACCCTATTTTTGTATTTCTTAGAGTCCTCTAAAAAAATGTGCCAATTTTAAGAAAAAAAATATCTAGCCGATTTCGAGGCTGGGCCCTGGCGAGGCTACATGGCAGGTTTGTATATCTTGATTCTCATTGTCACTTGTCTTCTAACCGCAGACAATGTGAGCCTCTTCTTGATCTTATGGAGTACCCAGAGGTTCGATACAACCACCCTGGGAAAAATACAAATCCTTCCTTAAAGTTGTGAACTTTTTTATCATTTTTGTCGTCAGAAATGTCAATATGCAAGTTTTAAGAAAAAAAACAAAAGAAAAACTGTGTAGCCAAATTAAAGACCGGCCCCAGCACTCGGCATGTAGCAGGCTTATCTATATAGTGATTCTTGTTGTAAATAAGAACCTCCAAATGTTCGTTTTTGTGTTTTAATGTTCCTCATTACTTACAGTTGAAAAAACCTGTCTTTCTATTTAATTTCTGATCGTTTTCCAAATAATGTCGAGAAGTTCACCTCCCCCTCGATCTAAAAACCCCCACGGAAGACTCTTCCATGGAAATTTCCTCACTCATAAAATCCACGACTTTCCAGAAAACTCTCCTCAAACACTACTATCCTCGCTGAAAATTCCACCAGGGAAATTTCCTGCGAACAGTTAGGATAGAAAATTCTCATAAGCCTGCTTTTACTTAAGAAAAAAAGTTTTTCATTTAGTTTGTGATCTTGACGTAAATACATTCTAAGACCACACTGGCTATACATGAAAAATGAAACTAAGAGAGGAAAGGAAAGAATAAATGAAAAATAAAATAAAAAAATGAGAAAACGAGGATTTTGTCAGCCAGTGGAAAAATATGAAGACGAAGAACAAGCAAATATTTTGACAAGGACCTCCGCCAAGTCGTCCTCAGTGCAAAAGAAAAAAAAATCTAATGTTTCGCAGTGTGCTTGACAAAGAGAGAACAAATACTCCTTGAGCATCTGTTCTCTCTTCGTCAAGCACACTTCGAAAGGTTAGATTTTTTTTTCTTTTGTACTAAGGACGACTTGGAGGAGGTCCTTGTCAAAATATTTGCTTGTTCTGCGTCTTCATGTTTTGCCACTGGCTGACAAAATTCCCGTTTTCTCACCTTTTTTATTTTATTTTTCATTTATTATTTCCCTTCCTCTCTTAGTTTCATAAGTTTGGGATTCTTATTCAAGTCATGATGGGCAAACCCCATCGTGAAAATTTCCTGCCAGAAATCCCCTCTCCGAGTGAAGGTTTCTTCCACAGAAAAATCCCCCATGGTGAATTTCTCCCGTAAAATTTCCCGCCCTCCACAAAAAAATCCCCCAGAAAATTGCAGCTCCGCTGAAAATTTCTCCCTAACACTACTCCCTGAACATCTCCACATTTAAAATCGAGTCACCAAAGAGAAAATACGGAAAATAAAAAGAATTTCGTATAGAATTCTGGCAAGTTTCCCCCTGCCTCCTCTAAAATCTTTCCTGGAAAATTAACCCCGGAAAATTCCCTCCCCCTGGAAAATTCTTCCCATGAAAAATCCCCCTCCCACAGAAACATCCTCCCTAGAAAATGCCTGTATACTTCCCATTACAAATACCATAGGTAAGCAGTGGGCAAATTTCATTGCTTTACAGCTATTTCCCCAGTGCTCTGGATGGTCATGTCATCCTCAAAGGTATAGTTACTAGACTTTTCCACTATGATGAACAAAATGGCTATATCAGAATGTTGATCGGATGATTTTGGGGAAAAAGAGGGCGTGTGAGGAGAACTAGTTGCCCTCCAATCTTCTTGGTCGCTTGGTCACGGAGTTCTTCGAACCTACCAAGGGTTGACAAAAGGCTTAAAGAGCAAAATGAGAAAAGATAGGACAATGAAGATAAACAAAGATAGCTAAGCCAAGGTCTCGGTCGAAGTATTTGCATTTTACTCTTTTCTTGCTGGCTTTGATTTACGTCGTTTTTCTTTTTTGTCTTACGTTTTCTCATTTGTCATTTATATTTTGTCGCTTTACATAGTCATTTGTAGTTTTTGTCATTTTAAATTTTGTCACTTTACATTGTCATTTCACACGTTGTCACTTTATATTGTCATCTGTAGTTTTGACATTTTTCGTACCCGTATGATTTCAGAAATTATCTGGGTTTAGAGAATGTGACATCTAGCCCTGTAGTTTCGTGCATATCCAAGTAAGACTCCTCATAAACTCGCTCTCTCTCTCTCTCTCTCTCTCTCTCTCTCTCTCTCTCTCTCTCTCTCTCTCTCTCTCTCGCATGCCAAGATTAAGGAAGTCTTTGGGGGGAGCTTTATTTTAGTGGAAGGTTTAGTAGAGAGGAATTAAGGTAGGTAATAATTGTAAGAGGATATTTTTACCACTTTAAGATAAAAGAAAATATTTGAGAAGGATGTGGTTGCTTCTCAAATATTTGAGAAGGATTGGAGGCATATGCAGTTCTTCCGGAATGAGGCAGACTATGTCTGCTGACCATGTGCCTCTGGATAAGGGGTTTCCCTTAACTAAATGCTCCATGTTAATAGGCAGCCTCAACCTAATGAGGTGGGTGGAGCCCACCTCAGGGACTCTCAGTATCTAGGAAAGTCCTAGCTCTAATTAGATCCCAGGCCTAGGGTCAGTTGGGCCTGCAACCCTCCACCCGAAAATTTTACCGCAACGAAAAACAATGATTCTGCCTCGGCCTCTTTTACCTTCCACGACCCCAGCATATCTCTGGACCGATTTCAGACCATCGAATGAACCTTCTTGCCCAATGTGGGATACGCCTCGCAACCTTGAACTTACTCACACTCAACTTTCCTGGAGCTAAATCAATGCTTTCCTTCGAGCTAAAACATTTAAATGTAGCTGTGACTAGGCTTACGGAAGCCTATCTTGTCGGAAGAGAGTCCAAGGATATTGATCAAGGATGTAACCTGATCTGGTCTGGTGACCCAAAAAGCAAGACAAATGGTGTAGGCCTCGTGCTGAACACCAGAGCCTAGAAATGCCTTATCTCCTATAAACAAATTTCAGATAGAATACTGATGGCCCAGCTCCAGCACAAGCATGGAAAATGGACAATGCTTGTATGCTACGCTCCCACCAATCAGAGTCCTGCGGAAGTGAAGAACAACTTCTACGCAGACCTCTCAGCGACCCTGTCTAGAGTGCCACCCCATGACACTGTCACTCTACTCAATTTAACGCGATGGTAAATGACAGGGAGGGCGTGTGGAGAAATGTTCTCGGCCCTGTGACTCCGGATCCACTGAATCACAACGGACAAAGACTCCTCCAGTTCTACAATATGCATAGTCTGGTCATAGAAAACACGCTCTTTCAGAGACGAGATATAAACAAATACATTTAGTATAATAACGACAGCCAGAAAAAGAAGGTGATCGATTATGTTATGATCTTGGATCAGTGGCGCTCGTCAATAAAAAATTGCCGGACTTATAGTTTGGCCGAGCTTGGAAACACAGACCATAGGATGGTAGTCGCCACGCTGAGGCTTCGCCTGAGAGCGCAACGACAAGAAAGATGGCCTCCCCAGTTCAATCTCAGTAGTCTAGCAACATCTGAGATGCAACAGAAGTATGCTCTCGATATCTAGCCGGTTTAGCTGCCTCCAAGTTCTGGACGACTACGCTCTCACCAATTCACTTGGTGCCACCCAAATCGACAAAAAAGCCAGTGATCTTGAAGATGCTGCAAGGAAAGGAGACACCTGCTCCCTGTGCAAACACCAACGCGAGCTGACGGAAATGGAGACTTCCACCGTGAGCCGTGTTTTGTCTGCTGACGGCAGCATGCTGGATGACGATGCAGGGCAATTCTCCGCCTGGAGCAGTCACTTTTCAACGCTTCTGAACGCCGAGGAAGTTGCTCATCTCGACTCAGATCTGATTCAAGCAGCCATGGCCACATCCGAGGCTACTTCCGACCTCGTATCGCAACCGTTTACCACCTCTGAGATTCGAAATGCTGTAAAATGGTTAAATAACATTTGAGCACCTGGCGCCTGTGGTATTTATGCAAAAATCCTCAAGTAGGCGTGACATGCGTACGGCACAAACTCCTTTCTCGACGCAGCTCGCCCAGCGTGCTATTCGGTGGTACGGCCACATTCTTCGCATGTCACGCGACGCCCCAGCACGAGTCGCATTCGACTTCGACCCCACCCCACACAAATGGAAGCAACCCAGAGGACGCCCCCCACTAGGTAGAAAGACAAAGCCGATGAATTCCTCGCCCAAGCTCATATCCCGGTGGAAGAAGCTGCGAGCCTGGCAAGCGATAGGTCAACCTGGAGGCACCTGGTCTCATTGTTCTCTACGCCGAACCCTCGGGAGGAGCCTTAAGTCAAGTAAGTCAAGTAAGATGCGGTTGTAGGTCAGTCCTTGTTTTTTTTCTAATGCGTCGAAATGATACTACTACTAACAACTCACCACAGCACCAACCCACCTGAGACCAACACAGCTACACATGCTCCTCCTTCATCCTAATCTATTCAAAGCCTCCCTCTTTACAACCTCCCAGGAAGTTGCCATTTCCTTTATATGTTTCTTTACGACATCCTCCCACCTCAATTGCGGACGCACTAGAAAGCTGGATTGGACCGCAGGATGATTTATTTCAGTTTTTAGTTTTTGTTAGGACATAAAGGGATTGGGGGAGGAAATTTTTTCGGAAAATTTCTTGTAATGTATATCTGTGCTTTTGATAATTCATTTTAAAATATATTGCAGCCGAAGTAAGCAACCATTATGGTGCTGCACATCTAGTAATATATAATGATTATAATGATCATGTCTTTTGAAATGTAAAAACTAAATATATAGCATCTTAATTATCCTGACATTGTAGTTTCCTTGTTTTATTTGCCAATTTTTAATTAAATTTGTTTAATTTGTTTATTTTATTAAAAATAAGACATCAGTGCTGTTAAAAGTGAAAAGCTGAAACCACAATTTGCCCAAAACAGTATCAATCTACAAAAATGTAATTTACTCGGCCACGACAGTGTCGCAATATATGGCAGTAGTTTTGTTTTGTACTAGTTTTAATTATATTAATGTGCTATTATATGCCAAATTGGGTCGGCTTCTTCAATTTAGATTACATTTAGCAATAAAACATAAATTGAAAAGAGAGCGGACAAATGATAAGCGAGTTTCACCATAGCATTTGGATACAGATCTTGTTTTTCAAGGAAGCCAATTTATAACTTTGTTAGGGGAAGGGCGAGGACTTACTAATGAAGGACTTTAAATACCCACCTTCAAATTGGTTCCCATTGCATATCATTATTTTGCAAAATGATGTTTGAAGACGGTGTCAGTAAAATTTTGGTACAAAAAGCCACATTGCCCAAGTACCTATCGTCAGATCAATAGTGAAAAGGCCTATATAATAGCCTATTGTGTAGTTTTATATAATAATAAGAAGGTAATAAGAAAACAGGTTTTTTAAGCTTTTTTTTAGCAACGATTTTGATCAAGAGTTATTTAGGTAACTGTTTTAAGAAATACAATAGGCCCGTTATTTTGCACTAAGATCTTACATCTTAGATCTCAAATCTTTCTGCAAAGATTTCCGTTCTTTTGACTCATCTTTGTTCTGAGATCGTACAGCTCAATGATGTTAGCAACAAGTGTGAAGGACACCATCTTTCTTCCATAAAAAACAATGAAGAGAGAACTTTGATGAACTACTCATCATTAGGCCCTTTCTTTTGCACTAAGATCTCACATCTTTCTGCAAAGATTTCCGTTCTTTTAAATCATCTTTTTTCTAAGATCTTACAGCTCACTGATGTTAGCAAAAAGTGTGAAGGACTCCATTTTTCTGCCATATAGGACAATGACGAGAGAACTTTGATGATATACTCATCATTCCGCTGATTAGAGCAGAATGATGAAAGACGGTTGCAAAAGAACGCTATAAGATGTAAGATCTTAGTGCTAAGATTCCACTTTTAAGCGTTCTTTGTCAAAAGATGTAATATCTTAGCACAAAGATGAGTAAAAGAACGGCCCTATTGTTCTTAGACCGCTGATCAGAGCAGAGTGATGAAAGACGTTTGCAAAAGAACGCTATAAGATGTAAGATCTCTAGATCTTAGATCATTTGCTTGATGTGGCCGAACCAGCGCAGTTGTTGCTTCTTGATTTTACTGAGTATGGTTTCAGTGGACTGGAGCCTTTGACGTACTTCCACATTTGTGATTCGGTCAGTGTATTTGATTCTGGAAATGCGACGGAGGCATCTCACCTCAAAAGATAGAAGTTTTATTTCGTCTTCGGTTTTCAGAGTCCATGTTTCACATCCATAAATAACTATGGGGATTACCAAACTGTTGAATAGGCGCATTTTGAGTTTGTTGGATAGGTGGTTACTTTTCCAGAGGTGGGCTAGTCTTCGGAAGCTAGACCTAGCAAGTGCAAGTCGACGTTTAACGTCAGAGCTATGGCAATTATCTGAGGAGAGTAGGCTACCAAGGTACCGGAAGTGGTCAACCGTTTCAACCTGTCTCCCGCCTATGGTGATAATGGGCGGGTTGTCTAGTTCACGTCTCGTAGTTACCATGACTTTGGTCTTGCTGGCATTGATCTCCATCCCGAACGGGTGGCATCGTAGAGTTTATCAGCTTGTGCCTGCAATTCTTGTGTAGAGTTGACTAGCTCATCAATATCATCAGCGTAGGCAAGATTCTCTATTAGCACCCCTCCTATTGTTGCGCCATATTCCGACTGCATCATTGACAGAACGGCATTTAGAAAGAGGTTGAAGAGATGTGGTGATAAGATGCAACCCTGAAGTACTCCTGAAGAAGTTGTAAACTCTTCTGACAACCCATCAACGGTTATTACTTGGCCTCGGAACAGGTCG
Organism: Artemia sp. Qi Xiang Cuo; assembly: GCF_049724085.1. Lineage (NCBI taxonomy): Eukaryota > Metazoa > Arthropoda > Branchiopoda > Anostraca > Artemiidae > Artemia > Artemia sp. Qi Xiang Cuo. Next base: position 47,704,070 of record NC_142808.1, on the reverse strand, counting down.
TACAGACTCTTGATTATTTGGACTATCTCCTAAGGGATACCGTAGTGAAGGAGGATATGCCATAGTCCTTCGCGCCATATCAGGTCAAATGCCTGACGGAAATCAACGAATAGTTGGTAGAGTTCTTTGAATTAAATAGAGTTACACATCTTTGAATTCGATGTGTCGTACCATGAGTTGCCGAACGACAAATATCTGATCGATTGTTGATCTTCCAGGGCAGAAGCCGGCCTGATACTCTCCAATGGAAAAGGCAGTTGTTGCTTGTATGCGTCGGAGTAGGACTTTTGTCAGGACACGTGAATGATGGCCCGTGAGGCTGATCGGACGGTAGTTTCCGCACTCTTTCTTTGACCCCTTTTTGTGAATGGGTACAATGGCAGCCTTGCACCACTGACGGGGTACGTGGCTGGAATCCCACACCGCAGACACAATGACATGGTACAGATCAGTTACATCATCCGATCCGACGTTAATGAGTTCAGCGGTGACTCCGTCTGGGCCAGGGGCTTTTCCTTGTTTGAGTGACTGGATTGCTGACTCGGTTTCTGACTTGAGTGGGGGTGGTGGTCTGAGTTCTTTGTCGGGTATGGGGAAGCGGGTTAGTATTTTAGGATCCGCAGCTACTGGGGGATTCAATTTATCGTTAAAGTATTCTTTCCATCTTTCAAGTTTCATCTTTGAATCGTAGATCTCATTTCCGTCTTTGTCCAGGATCACTGATGTTAGCGGCTCTTTTTTCCGACTTAACTCGCGTACCATTCTGAAAACTGCTCCACTATTCCCTTTCTTGGACAGTACTTCGCAGTCTTCGTATTTCTTCCGCAAGTGGTTACGTAGTGCCTTTCTGATCTCTCGCTCTACTCTTCTCTTGAGGAGCTTATAAGTATCCCAACTGTGACGGTCGGATTTATTGCAAAAAAGTCGCTCATCCTCGCATAGCGCAAGTAGTATAGCTGAGTAGTATAGCTTCGTTTTATATATTAGATTTGACCGTGTAATTTTCATCATGAGTTACCCCTTATCGATGGGATTTCCTCCTCTGTCGATTATGCAGACGTTGCAATAACAGCTTTTGATGGCTACTTTTGACTTGTGAGTCTTAAGCGGGGCTCCCACGGCGTCAATAAAGTTTAAAAAAGTTTTTCATGCAAGTGTAAACCATAAAGTTTGTCCCACTCACACAAGGATTTCACCTTTTTGACTTTACAGCAATTTTTCATAGAAAGCAACTGAAATAATCAGACATGGTGCTGAGAAACCCATCTTTTTAAGCACTTTTTGCTTTAAATAATAAATTAAAATATTTTCTGTGCAACCCTTGTTCTTTTACCAAGCAAATATACACTGTTATATATGTAGACACTAATTTATTTGTGGTTTATTTGAAATTTTCCACAGGTCTTCCGCTATTGGTTGAACTTTGCGGACTTTCTTGAAAATATTAAATAAAGTTCAATTTTTTTCTGACAGCAGTAAAGTCAACAAAGTTATATATGAGGAAAACGGTTTATTAGCTTTGAGGGCAGCTTTATGAACTTTATTGATACCGTGACAGCCCCATATTACATATTTGGAATCAGATGCAACGCTATGGCGTTGCCTATAGTAAAGGCCATGATGCTTCAATGTTTAAATTTTTTTCCATGGGCGCTTCATATGGAAGGTGTGGTCGTAACAACTTTGGAGGGGGCTTATTCTATTGGAAATTGGAAGTTCTAGTGCTCTTATTAAGACTAAAAAGGGATTGAAGGGCAGTTTGCTCCCCCCCCCCATCGCCCTCTTTTCCCCAAATGCATCCGATAGAAGTTTTTAGATCGATATTTTTTTTGAATAGTCCAAAGGCCAAATAACTATTCTTCCGGGGTTGAACCACCCCAAGCCTCTGGGGCAAGAGCTGTATGTTATGCGAGTTGTTTATTGTTAAGATATACGGTTTCTTATGGAAGGGATAGTCGTATAAACTCAGGAGGGTGCTCATTGGATTGAAGATTGAAAGATTTAGTTTCCCTTTTAAGGGTCACAAGTTATCGGAGGGCAACTACCCCCCCCCTCCCCAATGTCATCTTTTCCCGAAATGCATCCGATCGAAATTTGAGATAGCCACTTAGTTCAAAATAGTCCAAAGATCATATAATAATGCCCCAAGGTTGATATGACCCCCCAGATCCCAGGGGCAAGGGTTATTAGCTATTCCCCAGGACATATGAAATTTGTGTGGAAGACGTGGCCATGTAAAATTTGTAGGGGGCCCATTCAATTAGAAATTGGAAGCTATTCAAGATTCAAAAGTGATCGTAGGGCAACTCCTCCATGCCCTTTTCCCCCAAATACAACCAATCAAAATTTTGAAACAGCCATTTTGTTCAAAATAGTCCAAAGGTCAAATATATATGTCTTCTTTACTGACAAAATCCCCCGAAAACCTCAGGGCAAGGGTTGTAAGCTATGCAAGTTGCCCATTGTTAACAGGTTTTTATGGAATGGGTGGCCGCACGAACTAGAGAGGGGACTCATTTGACTGAAAATCGAAAGTTCTGCTTCCCTTCTTAGGATTAGAAAGTGAACAGAAGGTAAGCAGCCCATCCCCCCTCATGCCCTTTTCTCCCCAACTGTATCCGATCAAAATTTTGAGATAGCCATTTTGCTCCATATAGTCCAAAAGTCAAATAACTATAACTCAGTGGTTAAAAAATCCCCCCCTTCCCCTGGGACAAGAGCTGTAACTTATGGAAGTTGTCCGTTGTTAACACATAAGGTTTTGCGGAAAAGGTGGTCGCATAAACTTCGGATGGAGCTCATTCTATTGAAGATCGGAACTTCTAGTTACTTTTTCAAGAGTCCAAAGTGATCAAATGGCGACAACCTCCTCCCCTACGCCCTTTTCCCCAAATGCATCTGGTCAAAATTTTGAGATGGGCATTTTTCTTAAATAGTCCAAAGGCCGCATAACTACGGTTACGGTGTTTATCCCTCCCCCCAGCCCCAGGGACAAGGGCTGTAAGTTATGCAAGTTGCTAATTATTAACATATAAGGTTTTTATAGAAGGGATGGTCATATAAACTTTGATTAGTAATCGACAGTACTAGAGCCTGTAGGCTCTTAAGAGTCAAAAGTGATTAAAGGGCAACCGGACCCCCCCCCCCCCCCGCCTTTTCTCCCAAATGCCTCCGGTCAAAATTTTGGCGTAGCCATTTTGTTCACAATAGTTTAAAAGGAAAATAACTATGCAACAAGGGTTGACATACCTCCTCCCAGGCTCTGGGCAAGGGCTATAAGTTATACATTTTGCCAATTGTTAACATAAAAGAATTTTGTAGGAAAAGAGGGCATGTTTGATTTTGGGTCTCCAAAAACGCTTAGGGTTTTAAAGTGAATCCGTACGAAAATGTTAAGATGGATGTCAAGCACAATAATAACACTTTGGGCTTGCTGGCTTTGAGAAGGGAATATGAGCAGTATCTAAAGAAGGGTATTGAGTTGAAAATTTCAAGGCATGTTGAGGAGATGTTAAAGAGAGATTTTAGGGTAATCAGTCCCCCCTTTCTTTGTGCTTTAGGTGAATTTCTAAAGCCTACTGTGCCATTTGCACTTTACTGAAGACTACATGTGTCTTGAACAGTTTTTGGAAATAACTAATAAAATAAAACTGAATATTTGATATATAAAAATATTAATTGTTGAAAGCTTAGCAGCTCAAGATTTTATTTCATAGTAATTTTAATTTTTACTTTCAATTGCAATTAAAAAGACATTATTTCTAATATAATTTGTTTTCAGTAAAGCGCAAACGGCGCAATAGGCCTTAGACTTTTGCAATTAGGAAAGGGGCAGTAGCCAGACTCTTGTTTGTAATGATGTTTGTTCGTTTTAAGCTCGATTTGCTTAGAGAAAGAGAGAGAGAGAGTGACCCCTTCGCTATAAACTAGTTTTGAGACCACATCATCTAAGCTTGACAGTGATAGAAAACGTGTAACAATGAAAAAACAAGGAAGTTTCATAGCCAAGAAAACAATAAAAAGAATGGCAAACGTTTCGATCAAGATCTCCGCACATCTGTCCTCAAAGCAGTCCTCAGAGAGCTTAGAACAGTCCCGAAAACGCTTGGCACAGCTCCGCCAGGCTTTGAGTAGTCCCTAAAACGCTTAGAACATTCCCCAGAATGCTTGGCACATTTCCACCACGCTTGGAGTAGTCATAAAAACACTTATAATGATCCCAAAATCGCTTGAAACAGTTCTGCCACGCTTTGAGCAGTCCCGAAAACGTTTTCGGGAGAGAGAGAGAGAGAGAGAGCGAGAGAGGGAGGGGGGGGAGACAGAGATAGAGAGAGAGAGAGAGAGGGAGGGAGAGAGAGAGAGAGAGACTCCCGAAAACGTGCTCATAGCGGGACTGCTCAAAGCAGGGCGGAACAGTTTCAAGCGTTTTCGGGATCATTATAAGTGTTTTTGTGACTACTCCAAGCGCGGTGGAAATGTGCCAAGCATTTTCAGGACTGTTCTAAGCTCTTTGGGGACTGCTCAAACCGTGGAGGAACTCTGTGAAGCGTTCTCGGGACTGTTCTAAGCCTTTTGGGGACTGCCGAAAGCGGGGCGGAATTAACTGTGCACCACACGCAGTATTTGGATACGTATACACCAGGTGGCAGGAAGTCAGCATCCCCTCGATTTCAAAAGCGCTATGCAATTTTCAAGATTTTATTAGTATATTATATTTTATTAGTATATAAATTTATTTCTGAAACAAAATTCGGTACTGTTCTATTAGCTGTAACCCACGCAAGAAGTGAAGTTTGGTTAAAGCTAATGAAATAAAAAAAATAGGATGAAAATATAAAAGTTTAGAAACAAATTTCGGCTGTATATTTGCACATTATGGGGAGGGGGGTAAAGCATAGCAAATATTAAATACGTAACGTAACCCAACGTAACCTAGGTACGTTTTTTCCACCCAAACCCCAAAAAACTCAAGTTTAAATATTGTAAACGCAGTGAGAAACCACTGTTTGCAATCAAATTCTCCGTTGAAACAACCCGTTTGACTAGTTTCTCTTATCATCTATCTTGCGTGGGTTCCACCTAATAGAAGAGTACCCAAAGTTCAAAAGCATGAAGGAAACATTATCTTGCTTTTAATTGATGCTATGGAATCTCGAAATGTTATTTTACAATTCCAACAATCAAAGTGCGTAACACAAGATACGACTATATTTAGCGCAACTACTAACCTACTAAAAATTGGGACAGGGTTGCCATTTTCACGCATACACGGACATAATTTGTTTTTCCGTTTGTATTATTATGACTGAAGTAGGGTAGACACTGATCAAGAAAGCACGGCTATATTCTTAAGATTGCGCATATGTCTTCAAATCATGATTGTCTTATTTGTGAAGGCAACACCTGCCATGATAGAGTCCACAGTTTTTGTTTTATTTTAGCAGCACGAGTACTTTCCAAAGAAAAATTTTAAAAATCGAATAGTGATGACAAAAGATATTTTTTTACTATTGAGTATATATAAGTGTTTTTTACTATTCACTTAACTACTTTTATGTTTCTTTATTCTTATTGATTTTTTTTACTCCCTTTCTGATTTATGGTTTGATTTAGCTTTCTCAGAGTGTCTTATAGATTTTTTAAAATAAAATATTGTCATATCTAGCTATTTTGATTTTGACTTTTTAACTATTTTGTTTGGTATTTCTGACTATTTTTAACTACTGTTTTATCTATTTTTCTTTTCGAGTCCCTCTTCTTTTGCCCGTTCTAACAGCCAACAAAAACTAAGTCGTTTACTGGATCTAAGGCATAAAAAGTTTATTTGTTTTTTGCTTTGTAAATTAAGGGGTTCATCAAAGTACCAAGGACAGTGAAATAGAATATGACTTCCTTTGTTGGAACGAAGAAATTTGTTCGTTGGAAAATAGAAATTGGTTCGTTGGAAACGTACACGAAAATATATGTCTTTAAAAAGTGTTAAGATAAAGAAATTCAATTCTTGATGAAAAAGACTGCCATTTGCAGGTACTTAGGTCCTGGTATTAGCAAGTGCCAAATTTGAAAAAAAAAACGAGCAAAATATCCGCAAAAGAGGTTAAGACTTATGGCACCAGAGAGCTTAAGAAGGTATAGCTGTTTTTAAGGTATGCTTGTCTGTTGAAATCAACAGATGTTTTGTGTTAGCAATTTTGCGAATGAGAAAGTGTTGTCAAACTTAACTAATTATTTGTGCTGATTTATTTTGTCGGTTCAACCTGACAGCAATGAAAAAAAATATAGCTCCATTAAAAACTTCATTATTTGAAAAAAGATCGTAAAAAATTAGGATTTCTGTATATGAATAGACTTAAGGAGGGACTAGTGAACATAAAATCGTTTTCTTTTTCTAAATGCTTCAAGTATTTCGGACCGAAAAATGTTCATTTGAAACTACCATGCGTCAACTCCCCTGATATACATGATTTGGTCTGGACCGCCAAGTCTGGACGACTATTCCTTTTTCCAGATTTCCGTCCCATTTTCCAGAATTTAGATAGTCTGGACGCGCTATATGGCTGCGAAGCGTGACGTCAATTCTGGGGGGGGGGGATTCAAATAACGATGAAACGTAGATGCGTCGACACGTTTTCTCGGAACTTTGGTGAATTTCTTTGGCCTAAAATATTTGTCGTAGATCCTACTAATCCACCAGAATGTTTTCACACAAATAATACTAGGAATATTGACAATCAGTTGTTAGTTATAACTAGAAACCACGTTTCACCGTACTTCGAATTACGCGTTCACTGTGTAGCCCTATGTTGTATAGTCTAAAAACCGTGTTCCGGGATTTTCCGGGATTTTTTTAGAAGAAAAATCGGGATTTTATTTTTGAGCAACCCTGGGCAAGAATAATGCACTGAAATTCATATAACGCTCCTGTTTGGAATGTTATAGCCTTACGTCATATTCTGTTTACTGAAAATATAGTTTTAACAAACGAAATTCCTATACATTTGAAAGTAATAGATTAAAATGAAAAAGCACTGAATAAAATCATTCGTATTTTTATTTAATAAAACCAAATTATTTACCATAGATATATTGATAAGCAATTCTTAAAGCTTGAGCAGTGTTTTGATTCGGTTTTTCCTCCGTTTCTAAAAGCCAAAAAGTAAAAAATCGGATTTAAAGTCTTGGTTGAGTCCAGATGAAATCGACACTTTAAGGGAAGGATTGAAGGAGGAAGATTTTCGTGGAAATGATTAATTTAATTTCTTTGAATTTTATTGACAAAGCTTTTCATTATATTTTATAGCAGTAATGTTTTATAGTAAGTTATATTAATAATGGCAGCTAATTTATTTAATGATAGAACTAGTATTAATGTTAATTACAGTTAAAGCATTCGGGTAAAAAGTAATTGCGCTAGGAGGAGTTGTCCTGGGAATGGTCTTGGCTGGAGTAGGTATGGTCAGAGCTCAGAGCACGGGTAATATAAACAGTCTTGATTGGAATAGTCATGGTTGGAGAAACTGGGTCGGTAATTGGTGACGAGGGATTAATTAGGGTTGGAGTAGTGCTGGTAGAATTTGTCTTGATATGAGCAGTATTAATAGTTTCGGTAGGAACAGGTGGAGTTCCTAGATTTGTGGTTGCCGTAGTCTTGCTAGGGGTAACCATGACAGGACCAAACGTCAAAAATTTGGCGTAGAAAAAAATCCTGGACACAACTGTATACTTGCAGTGGGAGATTTTGGATTTCGGATTAAGATTAGTCGTGGCAGAATTTCTCACGAAAAAAATTGGTTATGGCAGGAACAGTCACGGTGTGAGTGGTGTAAAAGAGCAAGAATGAAGGATGATAGATTGCCAAAGATTTTCTTTTCGGCCATCCATCTTTGACCTCATCCTCAAATGGGGTAATTCGATTTAGAAAAATCACAATAAGGGATTTAGAGAAAATTGGGACTTCCTTGCAAGGGACTATCCTTTCAAAGTCAACAAAGACGCTTTACAGGTTAAGGCAGAGAAGGAGCATAAGCAGCTGTGTAGCCCTCAGACGGTTTGGTTCAATGAGTTCTTAATAGACATAGTAGCTCTATTTCTTGAAATTGGCTACTTGCATATTTTGGTGATCACATTCTTAAGCTGTCCAATCAATGGGCGCTTGAGGGGCACACAGATTGCATAAAGGGCAGTTGGTTGCTGTCTGCTACGTTTTGTAACTTAACAGAGCATCATAAATTGGGATTTGACATTATTTGACTATTTCCCAAGTTTTTACGATCCTCCAATAAATTTGGCAAGGCGAAGGAAAAAAATAAATGAAAGGGATCACTTTATAATAATTTCATGCTTGATTGATTGTAGATGATCGATAGCTTTACAAACATTAAAATTGTAGCTAAAATGCAAATCAGTATGTTGATTTTGGGCAATACGGAAATATTAAACTCATAGCCTGAAGCTCAGAAATTGTTCTAAACAAATTCTGAAAAATTTGAGTATATTTGTAAAAAGTATACGCAGCATAGAATTGTTGTTTTTGTTGTAAGACATTTGATTTGTAATTTATGCCTCATTTTTACAGTACATGCAAACTATGGTTGAAATTGGAAGCCTTTCGCGAAACCTGTAAGCTACGTGCTATACTGGGCAGTAGGAGGTTCATATTGTTATTATAGCTTTTAATTTTATAATCAGTGACTGTAAAATGAGTAAATATAAATTCTGGTGAATACTAAACACCATTTGTGAAACACAAACTTGCGTCTTTAAATTCTGGACAGCAGGGGCGTAATTTTCTATGGGGCAGGGGACAACTCCCCCTTCTAGAAGCCATAGTTTGCCCCCCTGCATATGAAATTTAGTCTGTTCAAAAATCTTGATAAAACTAAGATAAGCATGCATAATTCAAGCATCCAGTAAAACAAGTCGGTTTTTCTACGGCTGATTTTTTATTTTTCAATCCCATTTTCACTTGATTTGGGGAAATTGACTCCAACCCCCCCCCCCCAGGATTTTGACGAAATTACGCAAATGATGGATAGTCATATTGTAATCTTCAATTGTTGACGTTAATTTTTTTAAAAAAAATCCCTAAAAGATCCCTGAATGAACACGAAGCAAAAGAGGTCCAACTATGTACAAAGTTGGGGAGGATAGAATCAGGTCAAAAGGTCCCACTTTGGGCTCTCAAATCATAAATATGCTTTCAAGATTCTGATTTCAAATTAGTGTAATATGTCTGCTTTTTAAGTAAAATGTACATGAAGCCAATCCTTTGAAATAGGATAATGGCATAGTTTAGCACCCTTGCCCCAAAAACTGCATAAATTTCGTTCGCTCGGGACATGTTTTTGTACTTTAAAAGTATTGTTTAATAGTCTTTGTACAGTTTAGATATGATACTATACGAAACTGAGAGTTCACCCAGGAACGCAAAAGACATCTTAAGGATGAATATGTGCATTCCGATAAGGTCCAAGAAATTGCGGTCAAATTAACCTCTCTTACTTTCTATGGTTAACAATTCTATATGGTGAGACTAGTAAAAACAAAATACGTGGGTGCTGCATTTCTCTTCAATAAGTCAACGTTTGTGCATTGGTTCTGATCAATTTGTGGCGAAATGAATAGCCGGTTCTCCCAAAATGAGGTAATAAAAGGTTATCAAAGGAAGATTCCAAGGAAATTACGATTTTATGGGAGGGAAGAAATTAAAGCTTTCAACACATTGAGAGGGATGTTAAATATGGTTAACTGATCCGCTAGTCATGATTAGGATGTAGTTTTTAGATTTGAGTAAGAGCAGGGAAGTAGTTATAGATGACTAACAAATTCCAAATTGACCTTGGTCAGTAGCCTATAGGGGAAGATGAGTGTGAAAATACTAAATGCATAATTGGCGTCAGATTATCGATTATTGAAAATTACCTATGCGACTCCAGTGTTAGAATATATCGTATCATATGAATATATTAATCATTTGATCCATAAGTTGGAAGTTAGAATATTTGAAGCCACAGTAATGGTAGTGTTCAAGTATAACTCTGACACGTATACGCTTCGAAAGTGTGGGGAAGACAACTGTCAACAATAGTCTTATGTTCGTTTGACTGAGCGTATATCGATCAATAAGCCTTATGGAAAGCATAATTTGATCCCTCGTTTTAGGGATATAATTACAGAGATGTTAAGAGGGCTAGGTCATGTTTTACGGATGGAGTGTGACAGGTTGTCAAAGCTTTCTCCCTCCGTCTGGAATCAAACGACAAGCAGGTCTTCCCCAAATGGAGTGGGAAGTGGGATCATAAGGAAGAATCTACAGGAAACCGGAATTTCGTGGGAGGGATTAGTGTGTGGTGTTTCAAAATATGAGAATTTATTTTATTGAAGCTTATTACCTTGCCTTGAAATAGATGGCCTTAATTTAAGCTGCAGATTATTTCCAGTGGGTTTCATTTTGCCGCCACAAATTTTTATCAATTCATTTTCTTCTAAGGGGAATTTGTTCTCGGGGTTCAAAAGGGAAAAAAACGGCGAAAGTACGTAGCCTACTTGAAAACATCTTTCCACATTTTCTTAATCTATGACTTTTCAAAATAGCAAAAATCTTTTCCTCTCTACGTTTAATAAAATAATTTTACATTAGATGTGCCTGCCAAACTCCAACAACAGTTTTTTTTTTAGGGGGGTCAAAGATTTGGAAAATCTAGTAAGTTGAACGAAAAATACACGAAACACTGACCAATTTGTAAAAACTCAAAAATTTTGGGCAGAGAGAAACCGTTAATAAATTCATCAGCCCCCCTCCCCCCAACGTACGTACCAGTCAAGGAGAAATGTACTAAGACACGTCGTATGTGCCAAAATCACAAAGACAGAAAAACATAAATACATAAACTTACAGAGGTTGAGTACAGAGGTGCCCATGTGGGAGTCGGGGATGGCAAACCCTATTGACTTCTAACGTGTTTTGCATAATTTTTTCGTACTTGAAAATATTTTCCGCACAATTAGTTTATCGGTGATTAAGAAGAATTTTTTGTCACCTTCAACTCCCCTCTTATATCCTCGTATTTGCCACAAGCATTATACTTAACCGTATCCGCATTAATAAATAAATGAATATTTTAAGGTATGCAGAAGCATGAGCTAGAACCACAGTCGAATTCAAATATTCGTAAGTAGCTTTGGCAACACTGTATAGTCCCTTGACGTTGGTATTAAAAAAAAAACGAAGAAATTCAACAATATTTCGTTTGCAAGTCGAAGAAATGAAGATTGCACCACCTTCATTAAAAATTCAACGTAAATTTAAGCAATATTAAAGAATTCAAGACTGAATGAACCCAGTTATAATGAAACCTTTAAGCCAATGGACCGGAAAGTTGCTGTGACCCGGAAATTATTACTTTGTTCTGCATAAATATAGTTTTTGTTTAATTTTAATACTTTAGTTTCTCTACTGATGATGATGACTGACTATGTTATCGTCACCTAACGCTTTTGTATATGTTTTTCACTGTCTAATAAAAGGACCTATCCCTATTGGATCTCTTATTTGTTTAGTCCCTTGACAGATATATAGGGGGGGGGGGAGCTATATTCAATTAAAAGTGTTAACAAATATATCTTTTTACTCTTTTCTTAGGAAAGTCTTTTCAAGAGATTGCAAAACAAATAACTATCATTTAAGGTGTTATTTGCATATTACCGTTATTATTTAGATAATATACATCCATATTTCATTTATAAGAAATTTCAAGCCAGAAAACTTAGACTTAATAAGCACTTCGGGTTTTCAAAAAATCACACGTTAAAGCAATTTAATTTACAATTAAAATGACATATGCAACTTATTTTTACAAAAAGCTTTGTCATAGTATTTGATTATTTGATGCAGCATCTTATCCAGTCTTCCAGGATAGGTGTTTTAATCCTAGTGTTACCGATTTGTTTGTTTGGGACAGGGGTCAGCAGTGTAAGTCTGTAAGCTCGGCCAGTATCAACCCATCTCCAAATGGGTACCTGGAGAAATTTGGGGGTATGACACGGAGAATGTCGGATGATTCTCCCCCCCCCTGCCCAATCGCGCATAGTACTTTCACCCGAAGGCAGAGAATCCAGAGATTTATAACTGCGCCAGGCGGACCACTGGTCTGAATGCGAGAAACTTATTTTAATCTTAAAATCAATCAGTTCGTGGTAACAAACTGAAGCATAAGTAAGGAGCGATCCTGCTCAATAGTAAACGAAACTCTATGAAGCAGAGTTCTGATAACAATAGATACATCAAAAGAATCGAATTGTGATGCTTATTCAAAATATATAAAATTCATCGAATTTAAAGGTACCCATCCAAGTTACGAGCCTAAGAAAATTTGCCCAATTTTGAGAAAGGGAAAGCCACCTTCAAAACATCAAATAATCTTAATGAAAATCATTTCATCAGATTCAGCACACGGGGGACCCCTGTTGTAGAGATTTCAATTTCCTACGCACAAAAATGTGGAATTTTGTATTTTTTGCCAGAAGAAAGATCACGGATGCGTGTTTATTTGTTTTTTTTCCTAGGGGGGATCATCAAACTATGATCGTAGATGATCGGAAGAGGGCTCATTTGATCGGAAATCAAAATTTCTAGTGCCTTTTTTAAGAGACCAAACTTATTTGGGGTTACGCGAGAGGAATTTTTCGTTGGGGAGGGAAATTTTCCATGGAGATGGAGCCGGATTTTCCAGCATTAATTAAAAAACGATCAGAAATTAAATTAAAAAATACAAGTTTTTTCAAACGAAAGTAAGGAGCAACATTAAAACTTAAAACGAACAGAAATTATTACGAATATGAGGGGGATTGCCCCCTCTTCTATGCCTCGCTCTTTAGGCTAAAGGTTTTTTAGTACTATTAAAAGAGCTATTTATTCTAATTAGACTGCTTTTGTGATTCAGGGGTCATTCTTAAAGAATTGGGACAAAATTCGAACTTTAGCGAAAACAGCAAGGAATTGACAAGGGGGAAACTCCCCTCATATACGTAATAATTTCTGTCCGCTCTAAGTTTTAATGTTGCTCCTTACTTACAATTGAAAGAACTTGTTTTTTTCTATTTAATTTTTAGACTAGCCCAATTTGATTTCAATACATTTGACTTTGACAGTTTCCCTTCAACACTCATGCACTAGCTACACATCAAATGGGGTTTTGGGTAAGATTTTCTGAAATGTTTCCCTTAATCAGCCATTTGTTAAAAATTGTTGAATAATAAAATCTTTACTTACTTTTTAGACGAATATATACGTCAAAAACACCCCTCATCTTTCCCTACAAAAATTCCTTTGAATACATCATTACATTAACTGTAACGTCTTCAGTTATGACTGTTCTGTCAACAACTGTCAGTAATTCGGCTTTTCCACAGTTATTTATTGACTGGGTGGATTCTAACGCACGCTTTGGAAAACGCTTCAAATTCATTTTGGGTAGGGTATTAGTATGCTTACAAAGCAATTAATCAATTCATCTTTCCACTTTATTGCCTTCACCGGGATGATATGAATTAAATTTGAAAGGCTTGACACATTGAAAATTAATTGCATTACTTGTTCAGATAACATAATTAGTTTAACTGTTGTTCCAAATCTCAATTAACCATGTGTAAAAAGACTACTTTTCCTTTCATTTTCCTGTCTTGTGGTAATTGAGCTTGTTTTTTTTCGAATTGGTGGTAAGGTAACATAAAAAAAGAAACTGAAGCTAAATATGGAACGAAGTTAAGGGTTGGACGTGGACAGCGGCAGTATTTCAAACGATTGGGAAATGTCTGGATAATCCTGGAGAGAATGTTTGAAACTATATTTTGGGTTTAAAAATGCTTCACAAAAATCTTTTGTTTTTATGGTAGGTGTAAAAATTGAAATGACTGTTGAGAGTAAACAACTGAGGTAAAATTTGAAGTTTTGAAAAAATTGAAAAACATTAGTTGAATCGAGGGCTGATTACTTGCCCCTCTTAGACCAAAGAAAATACAAAAGGAGAAAATTAGCAAGGAAGAAGACCCCTCCTACTCAGCAGTTCATTTGATGTTTGAGTGTTAAACATTAATGGATTTCGGATATAATATCTTTGGGTAAGGGAAATAGAGAGTAAAGTGGCTGAAAGGTGTGACTTGGGTTTTGAGCTATAATGATGGAAATACGATACAATTACACAATGGGAAACGTTTTTGTCCCTGTTTCAAATTGAAGGAAATTGTAAGCTAGTTTTTATTTGTACTCGGTGAATATTTTTGCGCTAAGTGTCATTCAATATTTTTGCGCTAAGTGTCATTCAAAGATGTTAATTAAAAGGAAAAAGCGGTTCCAACCTTGGTGGTTCAATTGTTGGTATTGTGTTAAAACAATAAATAAATAATCCAGGAAGAGAACAGTTTTACCGGGAACAAATTGCAAGAGAAAATATTCTTTAACTACCAGACTAAAAAAAAATTGCTGATTCGAAATATGCAAAGTTTGCTCATCTAGCTGTTTCACAGATATGTTTTTTTTTAGGTTGAGGTTGATTTTAATGGGTGAATTTTACGTTTTCATATATAGGCGTAAAACAACAAAATTGATGTCTAGAATAGGGTAATACATCAAGGTAAACATAAAAATTACTTTTATTTGAACGTAAAACTTTTTAAGGATGAGGTTGATTTTAAGGAATTGAAATTCGTGCTTCCATGTGAAGGCATATAACAACAAAACTGATTATTAAATCACTGTGATTATGAAAATCACCTCAGTTTGAACGTAAAACTAAAAATTAGGTTTTTTGAGGTTGAGGTTGATTTTGAGGAGGTAAAATTCGCTTTTAAATGTAAAAGCGTGCAACAAAAAAATGATGTCTAGAATAGGATACTAGGGTACGGTGATTGTGAAAATTACATTTATATTAACGTAAAAGTAAAACTTTCATTTAAATATTCCATTAGTGCTAAACCATGCTTAATCTGAAAGAAACCGGTCTTAAAATGTAGAGTGACAACTATCACCCAGTTCTATGCATTAACTAACGATTGAACATTCTCGATTTTTTCAGTTATACAATATAAAAATGTGATAAAAAACCAAAACATCAATATGCAAGGTCCAGAGGCCCACGTGGTTTTCATGCCATTTTGTTTTGCAAGTGCATCGCATGTTTGAGCAGTCGGTTTTGCAGTTACAGTGAAAAACTGCAAGGATAGAGTTAGGGGAGCTAGGAGTTCACCAAAAATAGGGCAATATAACCCAATCTGAATTACCCATGTGAACTGGGAAGGGTTGAGATTACATCCCAGGGGTTTCCCTGATTTAAATTACAAATAAGCTCGAAATGAGTGGAAGCTGCAAGCATAACTGGTAAAAGGGAGAACTTTAGACTTAACAAATGAAGCAGATGCTGTAACTTTCTCGATGAATTTAGATGAGGCAACTGATTGAGAGTTGAAATTGGGCCTGGGCACTTACACAAAATCATCATTATTTTCTTCCCAGCTGCTGAAATGTCGTGCTTGGTGGATAGTGGGTCCTTAAAAACTTTAGTGGATTCGTAATACTCGTTGTTTTTCTGCATCAGAAGCAGCAGTCCCGCTGACTTCGCTATGCCTTAGACCCTAGAAGTTCAATCCCATCCAAGGAAGACATGGATATACAGGATTTTGCTACATATACGAGAACCAAGTTTGAGTTTTGCTGCATTTGTATCCCAAATTCCATTCTTTGACATTCCAGGTCGAGGCTCAGAGTAAAAGTAGATCGCTTGACTACCTGTCTGTGTGTGATAACTCAGGAGTATAAGCAGATCTTTGTCGTTTTAAACCAGGACAGTAGGCACAAAAGGAGCAGATTGAACTGCAGTAAGAACAATGAGAAGATCAGCATCACTTTCTGCCTGGTATACCTGACACCCAGTTTCGGTCAGGCACTCACTGGTCATGGCTGAGATTGCTTGCTTCTTCTTGAAGTTGCTTAGGAACACTTGTTTCTTTTTAGAGCAGATCATATTCCTGTTAAAATGAATCTGAGGGTCCGATCGTGTCCTTTTCCGTCTAAAATAGGTCATGTCTTTGATTGAAGGTTCCTGGTTGTATCTGTCGAAAACCACCGACGTCCTTTGTAACCTGCATTTCCGTACAACGTAGTCAACGCACTACTGGTAGATATTATCATAAGTTGAGGTTTTTTCCCCAAGGGATTCGCTGAAGTAGTGCCCCACCATCAAGAACTATATGCTTTTCACTAGAATTTTTGACGAAGTCTCAGTTTTTGGCTGCTGCTCTGCAACTAGATGTCACATCACATCGGCGAGGGCAGGCTTATCAGATAATCGTGGAAGTCCGTTTGCTTCAAAAAGTGACGAAGGCGGTGAACACAATTCATGCTTAAAGTAAGACTCCAAATTATCGTCGCTTTATCCAACAATTGTCACCAGCCGCTGAAACATCAGAGCTGGGTCAACGACAACTGACTGTCCATTAATATCTGGTTCAGCTTTATTAGCAAGCGTTACGACCACCGACTTTTTCTTGAATGTGTACGTTTTCCCCTGTAATGCTATCCATGATTTCTTGTCTGACAGATCTAGCTGTGACTGCTGTGTCGACGTTGACTTTTTCATCAGCGGTAACTCCAGAAGTAATGTTTCGCAAGCTCGGGTCTTCTGCGAAAGAATTTATTCTTAGGAAGAAAGCAAAGGAGCTTGCTGTTTTCATGGTTGTCGCGTTGAATCCTCGACTCTGTAACTTCTTTTTGCTGTTCGCTTGTCTCGTCTTGGACCTTAGCAAAATTTTGCATCGACGAATTAACTGCACTACAAGTTGGTGCTGAAAACAACCCACTCAGCCTCTGCAACTCATTCATGCCACTTTCCCTTGTAAGACCACCGTTAGTTTTCAACGAGCGCGTGAGGACCAGCTCAATGACCAGACCTGACAACAGACCCGCCCAAAATTTTTTGGGTTGCGGATAACATATCTCCCGTTCTGAAAATTGTCAAACCCGTCGGGATTGGCAAACACAAATTTTACCTCCTCAAAATCAACCTCAACCTAAAAAAAAAACATAGTTTGTAGTTTTACGCTAAAATAAAGATGCTTTTCATTTTCACCATGATCTAGTACCCTATTCTAGACATCAAATTATTGTTGTACGCCTTTATGTGGAAAAACTAATTTCGCCTCCTCAAAATCAACCTAGAAAAACCTAATGTTTAGTTTTCTGTTCAAATAAAGGTGATTTTTATAATCCCAGTGATCTAATACCCTATTCTAGGCATAAATTTTGTTGTTTTACTCCTTTACATTGAAGCACAAATTTCACTTCGTTAAAATCAGCCTCAACCTAAAAAAACCTATGTTTTGATTTTAGGCTTCAAATAAAAGTGATTTTTGTAATCACCGTGATCTATTACCCTGTTCTAGACATCAATTTTGTCGATGTACACTCATATATGGAAACACGAAATTCACCCCCTCAAAATCAACCTCAACCTAAAGAAAACAACATATTTGGGAAACAGCTAGATGATCAAACTTTGCATATTTGGAATCAGCACATTTTTCCGAGTCGGGTAGTCAAAGAATCATTTCTCTTGCAATTTGTTTCCGGTTAGGCTCTTTTTTCACACAGTTCCTGGACTAAAAGTACACTTTCTGTGCCAAACCTTGCCAAATAAAATCGTCAAAGTAGTTTTACCCCTTCTTTAAGTAAAGACAATTTAAAAATTTTCTGACTTTTGGGCCCTCGACAAAGCCTCAGAATCACATCTTCATCTGTTCTTTCTCATATTTTATTGATTTCTGCTAAGAACGATTTTTTTTTTCAGTGATAATAAGGTTCAATTGTCATATCCAAGATATATATTGTTGTAAATTAATCTCTGATTAATTGTTGATTAACTTATGAGAAGGGTCGTATATACAAATCTTCACAAATCGCGACAGTAAAGAAAAATAGGTAAAAACATTAACCATTTTTCAGACTTTTGGGCCCTCGACGAAGCCTCAGAATCACATCTTCATCTGTTCTTTCTCATTTTTTAGTAATTTTCTTTCAGTAATAATACGGTTCAACTATCATATCCAAGATATATATTGTAAATTAATCTCTGATTAATTTTTGATTAACTTATGAGAAGGGTCGTATATACAAACCTTCACAAATCCCGACAGTAAAGAAAAATAGGTAAACTATTATATATATTATTCTAAGAAATATATTATAAATAATCTAAAAAATACTGGGAAACCGTAAAAACTTGTGATTTGAGGGCGGTGATGGTGGAAGTTGCATTGATGTGCTTGTTGTTTCCTGTTGTGCCTGTTGTTTGATTGAATATTTGACTAGTTTTATATCTTAAAATTCTAGATCAGTGCTCCTGTGGTCATGGAATAAAATGTTATCCTTACACCTGACTTTTGGCTTATCAGTATGTCAACAAAGTCATCCATCGTTGCTAATTCATATGTGATTTGGTAGTAGTTCTATATAGTTTCTATATATTCAACCGAATCTCTATTCATATATCAGCTCAAATAACCCATAAAACATCTCCCTAGGCCTAAAAAGAGCATAACAAGAAGTCATACTAAGAAGTAATGAGCATTTGGCTGTGGTTGATATGCAAATCTTTTCTAGAGATATTTTGTTTTTAGATTCAAATTTAAATTTGGGCATCTTTTTTTTTTCTTCTAGCGGCAAGTTTGTCTATATGTGTGCATATAGTACATGTGGGATCAACCTAATTATAGTAAAGTTCATTTAACATTGCTAAACACATTTCGCGAAGAGAAAAAACACAAAATTAAGCTTATTAACAATAACTGAAAAATTAAATAAATCCAATTATGTCACCTGTTTAATTACCACAATTATTTAAGCTATTACTTCGAGTCTTGGCAGACTGTGTACCAAAAAAAAAAAAAAAAAAAAAAAATCAATTCCCTTTCGTTACCTTGTCTTGTCCTAATTTAGCCACTTTTGAATTTGTCAGAAAGCGACATAAAAAAGAACATAGGTTGAAGCCCAATTAAGCTACTAGACAAGAGAGGGGCCTCCTGTATTCTCAAGATTTCGTAACATGCACGGTTTCTCTTCATATTTTTTTGTAAATTTTGGGCATTTTTTTTTTTACTTTTTTGAAGTATTACTACATCTCCCCTGAATCCAATTCTTCTACTTTCGCCCGGTATTTGCTCAATTACGGAAGATTTTTTTTTTTTTTACGGCAAAATCATTTTTAGAGTTTAGAGTTGAAATTTAAATTTACTTACTTATCTTTACGTTCTCTTTTGATGGTTTTGTGTCCAAAAGTTTCATCAATAGTAGACATCCGGGAGGCTTTCTTTTCATGATCAGCAGTTATGTGGGATGCCTCAATCAATCGACGGGCTAGTTTGCTTCGATCCATAAGTTAAAACAGTTCCTGAAAAACAAAAAAAATCGTATATTTGGAGCTTCTGTTGCTTTTCGAAATGAAAGATAGTCAGTAGCGTAGCTGTTAGAGGGCTACGCTACGTAGCATATCACCTTAATTTTGAGTGACAATGTCTTATCATCTTTGCCTTTAAATATGAAATATTGCATAGAAAAGCCTGTTATTTGACTACTGGCCAAAACACCAGCTTCGCCCACTTTTCTCACCTCCCTCCACTCCTCTGGCCCTCACATATGGCTGTCGTGATGTTCAGACCCATGTCCTGGCCGTTGATTTTTGCAGTTGGCAATGGGTTCACTCTGGCGGGGGTCTAAGTATTCTAAATAAAAAAGAACGATGCAGGTGTCGAGATTTACAGTGGAAACATTTTTATTTTTAACTATGGCATGTAAATGTGCAATCGTTTTTCAGAATTTCCCTCTTTACTTCTAATATGGATTCTGTAATTAAATGCGACTTTTAAATTCAATATATGGCGGTTGATTCTGCTTAAGATTTAATTATTTTGAAAATACTCATTCGAGGGGTATTCATTCGGAAGCCCATTTGAATTTCCTAGCCACCCTCAGACAAATTTAAGTCTAAAATGACACTTTACTCCAAAATTGCAATTTCTACTAAAAAAAAAAAAAAAAATTTCAATATTTTAACTTTTTATCGACGAGGAAAATGTATCAAGTCGAGCTTATACCCACTAACCTGAATGAGAGTTTGTTGCTCTAGCAAATGAGCTACCCGGACCTATTTTGTTGGTTTAGTGTCGCTTAACTATTTCTTTTTCATTAAAGTAAATGGGTTTCCTTTCGAACTTCAAAATTGCATTCTCGCTCTGTCAATGTATTCTATTACCATTAGCTTGAAACAACCAACCCCAGAAAAAAAAAACAAGAAAATAAAACAGAGTTGTATCGATACCTTCTTAGATTTTTTTTTTCGCTTTTTTTTTATACTTTTTGGGAACTTCAAAGTTGGATGAAAATGGACTCTCTCAATCTCTCACTGTCTTGTGTAAACCTCTATTTAGTTCTTTATTTGTATGCCTTTTATATTGGCAGATGTAATGGTTTACGTAAATTCCAAAGATAGACGATAAACGTTGGTACATGGTCTTTATTAAATAACGTGAGAATACACAAAGAGAAAATAAGGTAGCACAAGAACAACTAGCTACGACGGAGGTGAAAGATGGACTCCCTTTAGAAATGAGCCAAGAATATAACTTTCCTGGAACGGAAGTTCCAGCTATTGGTTGTTCAACCATGCCTGGGAACGGACCCTTTCCCACGACTAGCTTTAGTCCCAAGAGCCCCCCTGGAATGTTCTCGTTGACATATACATGGTCAAATCTCTAAGAAACGAGACACCAGGAAAAGACTTCTCGAATTTATGTTCCAAATACTTTAAAGATTCTCCTCCCTTTTTTAACTTAGATTTCCCAAATTTGGATGATCCCCTTATCATTAAACCCTTAAACTTTAATAGACTTCACAACATTCAATACCCTTCCCAAATTACTCACTTCTCACCTACTACCATTTTACTGCATAAACTAGTAAATAATTACATAATATAAAAACTACACAATACTTGCATAAGTAAAAATTTATATAGTATAAACGAAGCACACCAATAACAGTAGTCGGAAACTGGATATTTTAACACTTCATTTTTCTTTGTATATTTTAAAATAGACTTGTTCCCCATACCCCTGAATTTGATGAGGACAAGCAAAGTTGGGATTATGTATAAACTTTGAATTAGGGCAAAAGGAATGACCGGGAAAGGCTAATTAATCCTGAAAATACCAGCGACAGATAAATGAAATTGCAGAAACTCTAAAAATCATACCATGCAGCAATGACGTTAAGATATTATTCCCAATAAAATCCTCGGGGTTTTATTGCTGCGAAACGCCTCGGTTTAGACCTATTTGGTTTTTCTCTACTAACTTGTGGTTTGACAAATGGCAGTACTACTGTTGATATCTCTACATAACTATTAGCGCTACGCATTAAAACCATTCCGTGAGGCACCAACCTCATCCCACGGGACCTCAAAACCAGCCCCCTTTTCCTGGGTAGCCAAACCGCCCTGTGAGGAATCAGTACCATCTCGCAGTGCAGCAACAAAAATCATCCCGTGAGGCATCACTACCATCCCACTGGACCTCAAACCCAGCTCCCTTATCCTGGGTAGCCAAACCACCTTGCGAGGAATCAGTACCATCTCGCAGTGCAACAAAAAAAACCATCCCGTGAGGCATCAGTACCATCCCACGGGACGTCAAAACCAGCTCCCTTTTCCTGGGTAGCCAAACCGCCCTGCAAGGAATCAGTACCATCTCGCAGTGCAACAAAAAAAACATCCCGTGAGGCATCAGTACCATCCCACGGGACCTCAAACCCAGCTCCCTTTCCATGGGTAGCCAAACCGCCCTGCGAGGAATCAGTACCATCTCGCAGTGCCTTCTCATTATCATTGAGTCCAAATTTCACCCTCGTCAGCGCAAAAAGAAATTCATCGGAAAAAGAAGACGTGTCTCCTTTCCCCACTATCTGTTCTATCTGTTCATATTGTATTGCAACCTTATACGCATCACCTAAAAAAAAAAAAATTCTGCACTATTCTCTAACAAATACCGTTTGTAGGACGGTCTGATCCACTTCTTGAATAAATTTAGAGCAAATCTTCCAAGAACTGCACCATCATCCCTGGCTTCTAAGGACACCCTACATGACCTTCCTAATTTTTGCATCCTTCTATAGAATAGATATACCCTTTCATCCTTAAATTGAGCCACGCCTACAAACTCTGCAACTATTTTGCTTACTATTTTGTCTGGGGTAAATACTGCAAGTAATTCACCTTTTAAACTTGACAAATTTATAATCGTGGGATCCAGATTCTCAAAAAAAAAGCGAAACAAATCATGGGCGAAAAATGACGCAAAGCTTTTGAATCAGACCAATTTAACAACAACTGAAATTTCTGTAACTTTGCAACAAACTCAATTTTTGTAACTTTGTAACAAATTTTGTAACAAACTTAATTATTTTTCCACTTTCTGACTTTGTGAGTGGCGTTATTACTAAAAAAAAAGGGTCAATTAGCTATCCTATTACTTGGGACTGTTGAGGCTGTTCTATTTGAGGATTAATTGGGGTAGTGCTCAGGGGAGTTGGAGGGTTTGTTGGGACCCATGTCTTGATCTTTTGAAGATAATCATAAAGTTCATCTTGATCGAAATCAGGATCATTTGAGTCAAATAAAAGAGGTGGAACTATGCCATTTATCCTTCCCTGTCTTACAAAATCAAAACCAACCTTTTTGTTATATCCAATTTCCACAGGATCAAGTATAGGAATAAAAACTGAAATATTGAGATCAAAATTTGAAAAAGCAATTACTCTAAAAATTTAAATGTTGGTTTTAAACACCATTCTTTAATTACGGACGCTAGATTTTGGGCAATTAACTTCACTTTTAACAACAAGGGTCTAATAAAATTTACTGGGTTGGTTAACCGTGTTAAATCACTTACGAAAGGTCGTCTGTCTTACATCCAATTGCAGTTGGTCTCAATTAAATCACTAATGTCAAATGGAGTCACAATTGAGAATTAATTTTCAATTATCGAATTCACAATGTTAAATTTTGTTTGGAAACTGTCAAATGTAGATCAGACGTCGACTGTATAAAATCAGGTAAAAAAAAACACCAAACGTAAAATGGCTAAGTGAAGGTAGAAATCAACCGGAGACTTTCAGTTGTAGAAATTTGAATTAGTAGGTAGAAGCTATCGCGAGGAAATCCATATTAGGCATTGTGTAACAGCCTATTTCAAAATGTTCATTTAAAAGAAAGTGTTTTTCAAGAAGGCGCTTTGAATAGACGAAAGTTCAATAGCTCATAACGTTTCGATATCTTATAAATCAGTCTTTTGCAGTATTTGCAGCTCAATATCACAGCAATTTTGGTAGCTGGCGAAATAACTCTTCAATATGTTGCCAGTATTTAGCGTAAGATGTCGTAAGTACTTATAACGGTCACTCAAATGTCACTTGGAGGTTTTCCCCTAGTGATTTATGCTCCACTAATCCCTCCGCTGCCACCACTCTGTAAACCTCTATTTAGTTCTTTATTTGTATGCCTTTTATATTGGCAGATGTGATGGTTTACGTAAATTCCAAAGATAGACGATAAACGTTGGTACATGGTCTTTATTAAATAACGTGGGAATACACATTGAGAAAATAAGGTAGCACAAGAACAACTAGCTACGACGGAGGCGAAAGATGGACTCCCTTTAGAAATGAGCCAAGAATGTAACTTTCCTGGAACGGAAGTTCCAGCTATTGGTTGTTCAACCATGCCTGGGAACGGACCCTTTCCCACGACTAGCTTTAGTTCCAAAAGCCCCCCATGGACTGTTCTCGTTGACATATACATGGCCAAATCTCTAAGAAGCGAGACACCAGAAAAAGCCTTCTCGAATTTATGTTCCAAATACTTTACACTTGTATTACCAGTGGCTTGAAACGATCACCCCCTTCCAAGAAAAAAAAACAAGAAAAAACAAAAATAAACATAGTTCCATTGATACCCTTCCCGGATTTTTTCCTTTTGCACTTTATTCAGGCTTCAGTCATCCCTTCCCAATGACAGAATGTGTTGGTCAACATCCAAATAGAACTTTCTTACAACTCTTTTTTTTAAACAATAAAAACTTTAGCGTAAAGAGCGAGGCGTTGAGGAGGGCACAGCCCCTTTCATATATGGAATAATTTCTGTTCGTTTTAAGTTTTAATGTCGCTCCTTACTTTCAGTGTAAATTTTTTTTATTTAAAGGCTGCGAAAGCGGGGGTTTGGGGGGCGGCAGCCCCCAACTGTACCTCCTAATCCCTGTACGTTTTAAGGTTCGAACTTCTGACTCAGCCTCTTTAACTCTTTAGAAAACGTAGTTTTTTTCAAATAATAATAGTATACGACTAAGGACTATGTATGGTCACGTGTGCGATTATCATTGTCTGGAAAAGTAATAAAATGTAATGTAGTACCCTTATGGTTGTCGTACATGCAGCCTCTTTATGGGAAGGTACATTACTTTTTCATTATGAGAATTTTCATGTACTAATAGATTAATGAGCAACCTTAAAATTAACACGTCTTACATATTTAGAATCAGCTGAAATAATAGACTTTGTTATTGCATCTATTATAATCAAAACTTTGTTTTTTAGAGTTTCGCTTATCTTTGACAAGAATCACTTTTCACTTACAATTTGTCACTATGAACTGTTTGATCAAAAACTCTTAAATGTGAGGGATACGACTCCCTTCTACAACCCCAGCTTTTTACACCCAAGGTTAACATTTGTAAAACATTGTTTTGAGATTGATATTCATTCCTGAATAAGTACACACTTCAAAAGGTTTATCGGGGGGTGGGAGTATCTGAAATATCAAAATATGATCATGGGGTGATCATTTTCAAAGTTTTCAAGATGCTTTCTTCGAATAGATCTTTTGTTAATGGGATGTTTTCCATGGACGTCAGGAAGAGGCCAAGACGACAATAATCCTCAGGAAGGAAGAAAAGATCAATATTAAAAAAAGAAAAATACTCCATAATAAAAGTGAGTAAAAGAAAAGCTCCAAATAGCATTGGCCCCCCATCCACTCCTGAGAAATTTTATGGTGGAACTCATGATGCTTCCCTCTCCTCTCAGCTTTTTTTTTTTTCGGTAAGCATGTGAATTTAATATTTTAAGCTTCTCAGAAAGATTGTTTCTGCATTAAAAGGGGAGCTGCTAATCCTTGACCCCTTGTCCATAAATATTCTCTGGAATGAAGAAAGATTAGAGATCAATATATACCCCCACCTTAACTATCCGAAGGTCCACGAAAAGGTAGAAAATTTATTCATAAAAATACACTCTTTAGGCTTCAGGACCCCTCCCCCCTACACTAAGATTATTGATCCTCCTCCGAAATGCCTGATAAGCGATTATACAAGGAGGTATATAAACTTGCCAAACATCAAATGAATCTCCTTAGTTAAATGAACCTTTAAGATAAATCAATATGAACTGTTTATTTTACATTGACCATATACACCTTTCAGACCGAATGCACCAACCCATGGCATTCCTGACTCTGAAACGGAGAAACTTGTAAACAATTTTTTGATAGTTTTGGATCGGTTTTCTATCTCAGAATTTTGAATTATTGCTATCTCTTCCTCTCAGGACCAAACTTACATACTATTTGAACCCCGTTTGATATATGTGCTGTCATCTTGAAAGGGTTGGGTGTCTTGACCTCTTCTAGTCTAAAACAGGGTCACCATGTCACAGACATCCTCCTCAAAGCCAAAGTTTCTATTTTTCTCTTAAAGATTCTTAAGAAGTTTAGATGCCTCCTCCTCATTTTTATTTATACCTCCTTTGTTCTCCCCTTGCCTGAACATGCTTGTGCCTTCTGGCACACTGGTATCTCAAGTAAGGATTCGGGTAAAATTTAATCCATCCAAAAAGACCTCTGCGAATGATCATCACGGAAACTGAATACGAAAAATTCATATATTTTATTTTATTTATGTTTACTTCGTATATTGTTCGTATTTATCGATCTTTTATTTATTAAAATAAAAAAACAAGTTTTTACAACTGAAAATAAGGAGTAACATTAAAACTTAAAACGAAAAGAAATTATTAAGTATATGAGTGGGCACGCCCCCTCGTCAATACCCCTCTCTTTACGCTAAGGTTCGATTTTTTTCCAATTCTTTAAGAATGACCCATCATTCACAAAAACCGTTTAATTAGAATAAATAGCTCTTTTGACAGTAGTAAAAAAAAAAAACTTTAGCGTAAAGAGCGAGGTATTGAGAAGGGGGCGAACCCACTCATATACGTAATAATTTCTGTTCGTTTTAAGTTTTAATATTGCTCCTTACTTTCAGTTGAAAAACTTGTTTTTTTCATTTAATTTCTGATCTTTTTTTTAATCGTAGGAAGTCTGGCGCCCCCTTCGCGGAAAATTCCCTTCCCCAGGAAAAACTCCTCCATGGAAAGATCCTCCTACTTAACCCTGACCCCCCACCAGAAAAAATTCCTCGGAAAACGTCTGTATACTTCCCAATAATCAATACTATATGTAAACAATGGGCAAAGTTTATAACTTTCAGCCCTTCCCCAAAGGACTGTGAGGAATTAAGTCGTCCTCAAAGACTTTGTTATTATATTTTTCGACTATGCTTAAAAAAAATGGCTACCTCGAAATTTTGATCGGATGACCTTGGAAAAAAATGAGCGTTGGAGGGGGCCTAGTTGCGCTCCAATTTTTGGTCACTTAAAAAGGACACTAGGCTAGAGCTTTTAATTTCCGTTTTAATGAGTCCTCTCCCGATGACCTAGGACCACTGGGTCGATATGATCACCCCTGAAAAAAACAAAAAACAAAACAAACAAATAAACACACATCTGTGATCTGTCTTCTGGCAAAAAATACAAAAATTACACATTTTATGTGGAATTAAAATGATAGGAGCTTGATAGGAGCCACAAAAATTACAGATAGGAGCTTGAAACCTCTACAGTAGGGTTCTTTGACTCTGATACGCTAAATCTGATGGTGTTATTGGGAAGGCGTAATAACATCGAGCCTTCAGGAGCACGAACGTCAGGAGCAGTACAAAATCCGTCATAACATAACATCGACAAAAATATCCGTCAGAAAGTCGAACCGTCATAACATCGAAAATTTTAAAACTTTAGTTTTTTGGGGTTTAGGGTGGAAAGGGTAGCTAGGTTAGGTTACGTATTTAATATACGCTATGCTTTACCCCCACCTCCTTGATGTACAAATATATAGCCGAAATTTGTGTCTAATCTATTATATACTTATTACTATTATATAAACTTATAAATTTTTTTAGATGTTATGACGGTTCGAGGTTCTGACGGTTCGATGATGTGACTTTTCATGTTTGTGACGGTTCGCCTGAAATGTTAGCACCCTGTGTTAAATTCATTAAGATTCTCTGAGTTTTAGGGAGTGTTTCCCCTTTTTTTCGAAAATAAGGCAAATTTTCTCAGGCTCGTAACTTTTGATGTATAAGACTAAAATTGATGAAACCTACATATTTAAAATAAGCATAAAAATCTTATTCTTTTGATGCATCTATTGATATCAAAATCTCGTTTTTTAGAGTTTCAGTTACTATTTAGCTGGGTCGCTCCTTACGTACAGTACGTTACCAGGAATTGTTTGATAATAGGAAGCAGGCTTAAAGCCCTAGATAGCAACAAAATTAGGCTGTGTCTGCATTTAATGAAAAAATTAACGCAGAAATTTTGCACCGATAATATTCCCCCAAAACACCCATCCCCCCCCCCAACAAAAAAATTAATATCGTCCTATTCTGTATTTTTTCTTATCAGCCAAAGTTTTTATTTTTCTCTTAAAGATTCTTAAGAAGTTTAGATTCTTCCTTTTCATTTTTATTTATATCTCCTTTGTTCTCCCCTTGCTTGAATATGCTTGTACCTTCTGGAACCCTGGTATCTCGAGGGATAACTCGGGTAAAATTTAATCCATCCAAAAAGACCTCTGTGAATAATCCTTACACTGACCAAATACGAAAAATTCGTATGTTTTATTCTATTTATGTTTACTTCGTATATTGGTCGTATTTATTCGAGCATTTCTTAATAACAAGAAGCAGGTTTAAAGCCCTAGAGGGTCACAAAATTAGGCTGTGTCTGCATTTAGTGAAAAAATTAACATTGAAATCTTACACCGATAATATTCCCCCAACCCCCCCTACAAGAAAACAAATATCGTCCTATTCTGTATTTTTTTTTCTCATCAGACTCTTGGTTAATCCTCCATCCGTTACTTTATGGCAAGATATGTAAAATAAATTGCCACCTACATGACTAACACAATATATAAACCACCATTATGGTTTTCATTGTATTTTATCCAGTTTCCATTGTACTTTTATTTTTATCCTATTATTAATATTTATTTTTGAGGTTAGACTTTTCTTTTATTTGACTTTTCAAATCGATTTCATTTGATTTGATTTTGCGTTTCTGTCTTAAGATTTTTATCTTTTCTGTTCTGACAGATTGAGGACGATTAACGAAAATTCTAGATATGGAACAAGGAACAGAAATATCTGAAATAAAAGATGAGAGAGTGGAGCTAATTTGGGTGACTATTGGAACACTCCAACAAAACACTTTTAACACAAAATCATATTTAATAAAATTAAAGCGCAACTACCAATTGCATAATCAACTACATCACGAACTGCATAACCATATACCAGCTGCATACAAACTGCATAACCAAGTGCATCACCAACTGCAAAACCATAAACTAACTGCATAACCATAAACCAACAGCATGCTAACTACAGCATCAACTACATAACCATAAACCAACTACATACCACCTGCATAACCAACTGCCTCACAAACTGCATAACCATAAACCAACTGCATACTAACTGCATCACCATGCCACCATGAAATTACCAGTAATTTCTTATTCAAAATTGTTAACAATTAACTGCTGGTAGAAGCAATCCCAACGATCCAATACAACTAAATAAATATTATATTCATATAATTCCTTTCAAAGCGAAAGCAGCAAAAAATAAGAAAAAATGTTTTACATAAGAATCTAAATTTATTTTTTCCCTTACACACAAGTGCTAAACAAATGAAAATATTGAAAGTAGCAAACCTGCTGTCCCCCCCCCCTTTAATCGGTAAAAATCTAAAGCTAGTTTTATTAAGAACCAATCATTCTAATTTATTTGTCATCGATTGTGGTTAACTAGCCTATGGTAATATAGCGTTTACACCCCCCCCCCCAGAAATTACCCCCCGCGAAAAATACCCCCCGGGAAATAACCCATCCCCCGCGGAAGGAAGGAAGATAACTTCAACAAGATTAGCCAGCATTAACATATATTGAAAACTTGGATTAAGACGCCAGGCCTCCACTTGGAATGGTTTTCCAAGAGTAGTTACCCTGAAAACTCGTCTGTTTATTCCAACAGGAATATCCAACAGAAATATTTCAGGGGAAATAAACTAGGAAAAAATTCATTGGTAGGGCATCTGACGCTAAATGTTAGATGCCTGGTGCCATAAATTATATGATAAAAAAGAATAAAGAGGAACTTCCTCCAGCAACAAGTAGGCTACTGTGAATTCCAAATAGCTGTTAATTGGATTTAACAGCTTGAGAATTACGCCTAAACAAAATGAAAAGAGTTCTATATAACAGCAATGAAGCTAGAACTAGATTAAACTGCATCAAAATGATTCTTGAAAAAAAGGGACTTGTCTTGGTTCAATTACAGAACTGCCGAAGATGGGTTCCCTCCTTTTCTGAATCGAGAAACTCGTTATTTTGTAAGAAAGCATACTTTTTAAAATTGATTGATTAAACTTTGACTTATTAATAACTCCATAGATTATCATACCAAAGAGTGTGTACTCTAGTTTGCAAATAATGTTTTTAAAAGGCCAAACCCATTAAAAAATTTTATTATGATGACGATGTAGGCTACTTAAATTTTAAACGACATGGAAGAATTAAGATAACTAGCCTACGGCTTATGTTGAAAGATAAACTTCCTTTAAAAATTACCCAATCCTTGCGGGTCACCAAGGAAGACCCTCCCCCCCCCCCACCCCAAAAAAAAAGAAGAAAAATAATAAATCATTGACTGTTGCTTGGGAAACACGCAGCGGCAATTTTTTTTGGGGCGACAATGTTTTTCAATTTTTCAGGGGAGGGAAGCTCTGCTTGTTTTCTACCTCCAAACGGTATTGACTTTGGACTACTCCAGTCAGTTTTTCTAGAGAAAAAATAATTTTTCTCTTATCCTTGCAAAAGAGCATACGCTATGGTTTTTCCTTTTTGCTTCACTACTAGTTATGGATAAAGTTAAGGTTGAACCAGTTGAACTTGGGTGAAATTAGAACCAGACACCGCGCCGATAAGAGAAGGCCGGCGGCGGCAGAGGCAAAAAATTACAGCGGCGGAACGCCGCCGGCGCTATTATTATTGACCGCAAACGATTGTGTTTTTATCACTGTCTCAAATCCAAGCTTTAATTTACAATAGATTTGGGCCTATTCATGAGTTAAAAACTTCGCAAGTAGCTGGCTGGACGCTGGTCTTCTTCGTTATTCATCAAGAGAAGTAGAAATCTGGAAGAAACGAAACGGCTATGACATTTCAGAACCCTTGCTTAATAGTTGAAATATCTAACAGCTATAAGCGTAATTCTTGAATGTGTTCTGGATTATTAACAAGTACCATACATTTTTGCTCCAAATTATTGGTAACGCAACTGTCCAGATTGCCCCTCCCCTAAAAGACGCCACTCCTGAAAAGTAAATCCCCCTTTCCGAAAGTTTTATCCGAAAAACCTTCCAAATGTATTTAGAAATATACAACTTACTAAAATAAATAATATTGACTAGGGAGGACATTGACCATGGATGAAAAAACAATGGAATGCACGAGGACGAAGGAAAAATAGGTAATCAATAGCCACTGAAAAAAGAGGAAAACTAAAAATATTTTAACTGAGGCCTTCATTCAGTACAAGAAGATGAACAAAAAGTCCAAGGGACAACATGAAAATAAAAACCTCATAAACAAAAGGCTGCCGAAAACATAAAATAAATTGGTAGCCAATCTAATATACAGAATAATTTGCGCCTGTTTTGATGTCACTATTTGCCTTCTTTTAGAAAAACTCGTTTTTATATTTGGTACTTAAGTATTATACAGAACACACTCGAGAGGTTTGCTGTGTAAGGTCTGACAAAACGGGTTTAGCTATCTGTATTAGGAGACTGAGCTTTTGCTCAGTGGAAAAACTACTTTGTAGGTGTAGTTTAATTAAATATTTAATATATAGAGCTGGTATTTTGGTTAGGTTGAGTATTTAATAAAATGCGTTCTGGGTGGCCTGCTTTCCATAATTCTCCGTTGCAGGACCCACAATTTTGTTAATAAAGGATTATATTTTGGTATATTTCATTACGATTAACCTAGCAACTTCTCGAGTGTGTTCTGTTTAATACGTATGTACCTTATATTTAATTCATCGAAAACGCATACCTCCTCTCATAGGTGTTATTATCCCATTTTAAATAGTATCACTTCAAAGTTTTTCGCCTTTGTGACAGTGGACAAAATCTGACCGCATTGTAATCACCTAGCTTCATTAATCTCAATACTTGACACAGATTCTACTCTTCAGAGGGCGGTCCTACCTGAAACACAGAAAGCGCATATGGTGCGTGCTTAAAAATTGGGTTGACAGCGTGTTTTTGTATCCTGCAATAAAGAACCAATTCGTGAGAAGTTCTCAAATTAAAATTATTTTTAAAGGATTAATAAGAACCAAAAGGTTGTAATCTGATAGACCCCGGGTTTAATTAGACTATGTTCAACGACGCTACTAAAAATACAATTTTTGTGGTGATTACTCTAAGTTATGGATCCGGCATAAACCCACCCGTCAAATGACAAAACCTAGTATCAAAGACACCCGCGTAAATTTTTCCATGGGAGGGGGAGGCTAGACTAATTTTTAAGAGGGCGTGACATGAGTTTCAAACCTTGTGTCATCTAGGGGGAGGGGATTAGAGTCCTTTCTACCTTTTCCTGTAGGCGCGCTTGGATACTTGATACATCAAAAGAATTAACTTTTTATAGTAATTGATTTAAAAAACTTAATTTAAACATTTTAATTTAAAAAACACAAAACGAGTTTTTCAAAGAAAAGTAAAGAGCTCCGTTAAGCCAAGAATGAGGCTTAATTAATCTTCCAAGCGTAAAACTACCACAAGTCACTGTCAATAAATAAATGAAGCTCAAAACGAACAGAAATTACAATAAATAGCCGAGTCACACTCGAAACGAGCAAAAATTAACATGAGTAGGGCTGATAACCCCCATGCCTTGTCAAGACCAGAACATAATTTGCGCTTTACTGAAAACAAAATAACAAAAAGCAAATGACCGTGGATTGTCACTTTAATTGACATATACTGAAATTTATTTCTTAAAGTTTTGATAATTTTTTATTAATGAAAAAACTTAAAACGTATTTTGTTTTCATTAAAGCGCAAATTATGTTCGGGTCTTGAGAAGGCATGGGGTTATTAGCCCTACTCATGTTAATTTTTGATCGTTTTCCTTTTTGTGCTTGGGGAAATGGTGGGCATGGGAAGGGGGATAGTTGCCCTCTAATCACTTTCGACTATTAAAAGAGGAACTGTCCCCTTCAATTTCCAATTGAATGAGCCTTTTTAGAAATTTCAACAACAACATATGGCAATTTCAAAATTTCTATGAGATGCATTTCAGAAAAAGACGAGATGCGGGGGGGGGATCCAACCTCCGATCACTTTTAATCTTAAAAAGGGTACTAGAACTCCTGCTTACCAATCCAATGAGCCCCCTCTGAAGTTTATACGACCACCCTTTTTATAAAAACTTTATATGCCCCCAGAGCATTACTTACAACCCTTGCCCTGAGGGCTGTGGGAGGGTTGTCATCCTCAAAGACATAATTTTCCAAGACTTTTAGCTATGCTGAACAAAATAGCTATCTCAAAATTTTGACTGGGTGAGCTTGGGGAAATGATGAGCGTGATAGGGGGGCTAGTTGCCCTCTAGTCACTTTTGACTAATAATAGGGGTACTAGTCTCTTCAATTTCCAATCAGATGAGCCTTCTTAGAAGTTTCTACGACAAAAAAGGGCTATCTCAAAGTTTCTATCAGAAGCATTTTGGGAAAATACGAGATGTGGAGGGGGAGGGTATCCATCCTCCGATCACTCTGAATCTTAAGGGGGCATTAGTATTTCTGATTACCAATCCAATGGGCACCCATCGAAGCTTATACGGTCACCCTTTCTATATAAACCTTAAATGCCCCCAGGGCATAACTTACAACCCTTGCCCTGAGACCTGCGGGGGGGGGAGGGGTTGTCATCCTCAAAGACATAATAGTAGTAAAGCATTAATAGATATCAGAAGTGATTGCGTAATATGACTTACCACGGGTCAGTCACCTATTACTACGAACGGTACTTGCCTTACCAGACGGGTTTTTCTGAGGTAACACCCATTTTTTTGGGGTCAATCAGAGAGAGAGTGGTGGTTACTCCATATACAGTAACTTGATTAGTAGTTTTTTTTTTAAAACTTGGCAACGTATGATGTACTCACGCAAAAACCCTATAAATGATCACACCCTACATTTCAATTTTCATTATGTTTTAGGACATTGGTTATAGTAGACTACTTATTATTAACTTTAAAAAAAATGGATTCGTCAATTTTCAATATGAGTACAATTTCATTCTATATTTCCAAAAAAAAAATAAAAAAAAAAGTTTTAATATTAAATTAAAATTTCACTGGAGAGGCTTATCCCCGGACAAAAAACCATAAACAAGCGTTAGTATGGTAAAAATGCGTACCTAGGGGGTAAAATATAAATTAAACATACACACAACAGGTGAACTTGACCAAGACCTCCATTTTGAAACATATTAGAGGCATAAAGTAATATAAAAACACCTTAAAAGGAACTACCTTCAAGTCATTGTAAACCTAAACCCAATAAATAAAAGGGCAAAAGCTCCCAAGACTTTAAGACAGAGCAGTAACAATTAACACCAAATAACAAAAGGAAATATCATTGAATAATTAATACTGTTGTAAAGACATGCAGACAGAAGCGCCCCACATTCTTATTCACAATAGAATTAACGCTTAGAAAAAACAAATAAAACCAATGGCTTAAAATACATTGAAATTTGCGGTATCTAAGTAACATGTTTTGGCCCGTGAACTCAACCTTGAAAAAAAAAAACAGACGCGAGATAAATTTTAACCTGTAAAAATAAACCCGTAAAGTGAGTCGAAAGCTAGAGAAAGATAAGCCATAAATAGTCTTTTGAAAGTCCAAAATATAGTAAATTCATTGAGGCAAATATAAATTTAAACTGAAACTAACCGAGATGCATCAAGTGGAACTATTCAACGAATATACACTTCAAGTATATGTTATAATTAAATTGTTTATGATTTGCAAGTAACCCGTGCCTTATCTCATAATGGGTGCAACTGGATATACTTAAAACGAATACATCTATAAGAAGCAAATCATCTATAGATATTAAGAGTATGTTAATAAAATTCTTTTCTGAATAGACATTGGGTAAAAAAGACATCACAAGAAAAAACCACTGAATCATAATAAAGGATTTTAAAACAAGTCTCTACAAAAATAAACTGATGAGGAAAATACAATTTTCGGTAATATTTAGCAGTACAGAAGGAAGGTAAAGAAATTAATAATGGGAGCACCTTTAATCCATTACGCATATCACGCCTTAATGAGCGATAAACTTTTTGCCTTTAAACAAGAGGAAGGCAAAATTTGACCTCTTAATCATTTATTCAACCAAATGGAAAAAAGAGATTGTTTTTTTTCATGCTAAATATTGCCTTTTTTTTTAGGTAAGAAGATTCTTGCAATTACCCTCTTCCTGAAAAGAAAGCAATATGGAACGAAGCTGCATTGATGTAACCTGCAAGACCTTCTCTCATGAGATATGCTAGTCCAATTATACATGCCCTGGACCAGCAAATGACCACGAAACTTTTAATGCCAGGAGCCCCTCAGCCCAGTACACGCTCTACGCAAACCTCTACACAAGCTGGAAGGAAATTCAAAAGCGAGCGCGTTGCCTCTCATAATGCCTCGGCCCAGCAAACTCAGGATTGTTAGATTACCCCCCTTTATTCTTTGCTATGGACTTCAGGTGTAGAAGCCCAGTCAGAATTTGTAAGTATATATATAATTTTTTTCTTTCCCTATTTTCAAAAATAAGGCATATTTCCTCAAGCGCAAAATTTTGATGAATAAAAGTTAAATTTGTTTCTAAGCTATTCTATAATAATAATAATCCTGTTTCATTTTCTTTCATTAAAAAACTTAGTAGTATATAAAGGAATGCTTATAACACTGAAGTAGCATATAGCTTATCATACATTTCTATAAAACCTCACCTGTAACTTCTCTTTTAAGCAAGATGTTTTCTAATGCAATAATCCATTATTTCTTTAAACAAACTAACTATATAAAAAACAATTCACTATTTCACAGTTGACAATTGAACAACCATTCTTAAACTGGGATATGTTTTTGCACTAAGCTTTTGCGCGTATCCGGCTCTTATCAAATGTCCCATCAGTACGCTTGAATTTTTAATCCGACAGGTATAATTCAAATTTTAATCGCTCCTTGCAAAGTGGGGTTTCAAATAACAGGATGTTTATCTTCGATAAGATATTAACACAGGAAAAAAGGTTTTTTAATAATTTCCAAATATGTCATCGCAGTGATGTAAAAAAAAACATTATTTGGGCGAAACCATTTTTGTTCATTTTAAGCAATCACTTCAACGAAATAGTTAGGGTCATTTTAAAAGATGTTTTCGAATAGCATTTGAGACTGAGACTCTAGGATCTTTATAAAAAACATCTTATATTTGAACAGCTTTGTGAAATCTGATAATTCAACGCAAAAGGGTATAGATCCCCCTACCCCGAAGGAAGCTCCTGATTCCCAAGGGTCCTCCCCGGGGGGCTCTAAGAAGTACCAATCGACTTATTAATTGCACTGCAATTGTTTACATGGAAGGAGAAAAAAA
The DNA here is from genome assembly GCF_049724085.1 of Artemia sp. Qi Xiang Cuo. Classification (NCBI taxonomy): domain Eukaryota; kingdom Metazoa; phylum Arthropoda; class Branchiopoda; order Anostraca; family Artemiidae; genus Artemia; species Artemia sp. Qi Xiang Cuo. The sequence continues at coordinate 47,667,844 of NC_142808.1, read as the reverse complement.
AAGTTCTTCTCTCTTGCAGTGATTTATTTAGGCCATGTTATGAAAATCTGGAGGTACAAGTAAATAAATTACAAATGGAAGACAAACAATTTACATTGTTAAAATAACAATACTGACACCCGCAATTGATGTTAGGACTTCGTGTTCATTAACCAAATCTGAAAAAATGTTACATTCAACATATTACATCGGTTGAATAATCGTCAAATTTTAATGAATGTTACATTCGAGAGAGCCAAGCACTAGAGTTGGACCTAAATTTTTCATATTCATTTCGCAAATTGTTGGATTTAAATCATTTGTTTTATATATCATTCTTTGTTCTAGATTGTGCTATTTGAATATAACGAAACTCTTCTGTATAATACAATATATATTTTTAAAGGGCTCAGTTATAATTATGAATCACATATAGCGTTACAACTTTTTTTTTCTTCTTCTTTTAAATTATCAGGTGGTGTGGCAGTGACTATGATAAATTTATACAGTTTATTAGCATTATAAAAATAACGGTTATGATACATAAAAAATAAAACCTTTTTTTTACAAATTAATTATAAAAAACAGCTTAAACAATAGTGTGACGAACCAACAAAGTTTGAAGGACCAGTTCCTTCACCAACAGTAATGTTCAGTGACGAGCCTGTACTAGTTCAGGAAAAGAGGAAATGGCATATGAGGGTTCTCTAGACGGTTCTTGGGGAAATGGCATGTGTATATGACAGAGCCTACGATCATGACTAGTTTTAACATCCGGTGTGGTTCTATAGTTTCATATGTAAGCATTTGGAAAATGTTACTAACGAATCTGAACCGGGTCCTCATAATAAAATTTCAGCACAGGGAAATACAGACTGGCTCAACCAATTGTCCCCAAACACCATGGAACATGCACTAGGGGACTGCCTGATGGCATATTCATCTAGTGCGCTTGCACAGACTTGGAGTGGTGGTGTTACTGAACATTCATTGTCACCCTCCACTATTCCACTTAATGATATAGGTAGTACTAGTAGTAATACAACAACAACAACATCAACAGCAAAAGCACTCCCTCATCCGGATTTTTTTTCTTTTCAACTTTGCCTTTCATAAAAAGCTTGTCAAAAGCGCCGAATTTAGTGACCCCTTCAACGCTCTAAGGGCAAAATCTATAATACTAGAATCTTCGACCCCGATACATTACTTTACTGAGTAGCTTTACGCAAGCCTTTAACAAAAGATGGAGGTGGGACGAGTGGGGGTTAGTATAAAAACATCAAGAGCACTAAAATGTTTGTTTTAAATGAGAACATGGGTGTTATTCGTTTGGAGAAAGTGCAAAAAACGATGATGGAGATTCGCCTACACCTATCAAATTTCAGGGAGGTTTTTCTAATTTGAGCTACTTGTGTTAACTTTGAATGGGGATCGTATAACGAGGGGGATTTTTTATTTGTGGTTTTGTTGACTTAATTATTAAGTGTTAATGTATTTTCGTTTAAAAAGGATTTCTTCATCAACTGGGGCGTAGGAACTGTTGTGTTAAAATATCCTGCAGTTTTATAAAGATCTAGGGAGGTACAACTAATTTGTTTCGATACGTAGCTACAATGTTTCAAGCGTGCATTTTTGTTTGCCGCCTACATACCCCTGCGAATAGATGTCTATAGGAGAAAGTTGGATAATATGTTAGGTAATGTTTGGCAGACTTTAAAACTTTCCAAAATAAATTTAAAGTATCTAAATAGTCTTTTCTTACTGAAACTGAACGGAATATATAGTTTGTAGTGGTCTAATATACAATTATAGATTTGTGTCATATTGTTAAAGTATGAAACAGACTTTTAAGAGGGTTAGCAATCTGATAATTAAGTGAATTTTTATCCAGTGCGTTCTCAGTCAATTGAGTTAGTAGAATACTGGTTATGGTTTTCATACACCCCATTTATGAATTCTAATTCAATTGGCCATTTCAATCCGGTAGTGGAGATTATTAGGGTTCTATTCGAGGTTAAAAAGGAAGATGGTATTTGTTATTACCGTTCAAACAGCACCTTCATATTTCACTCTAATTTAAATTTAAGGAATAAAATGAAGAACTGTAAATGTCATAGATACCAGGCTATGGGGATGGTTAGTAAGGAAAGAGTGATCTAAAGTTTTACAAAAGTTCAAAACATGTCCTTGAAGAATCATCAGATTAGTTTCAGTTTCAAAGATAGACTGAGAGACTTGTGCAATATATGAAATTTAAATTGTGCTACAAAACATTAGACACTAGGAGTCTCTTAAGGTCACACGCAACGAGATTACGATAATGTCATGCAAGTGCTGAATATAGTGGAAAAGTTGAGTGAAGGGGATCGCTTTAAGTAATCATCAGTGGTAAGTATAATCTAAACGGTAAATGTTACCTTTTCGCGCCTTTGCTAAAAAAAGTCTCTTCTACTCCTACCAACAGATGGAAGAGCTGCCATCAAAAATCGCAACCTGTTTGCAGGTTGCCAGGGCAAATTTTATAAGGGTGTTGGGACTGGGGGGACAAGTAAAGCGCTCGATCCAGATCGTTTGCGACTTGACCGTAACTTTAAATATAAAATCTTTTGAGGGGGCGCTCACTAGCCATTAACTTTAAACGTTACAAAACAATATTTCTTACCTGATTATATGAGAACTTCCAATTAAGACTTAAAGATTGTTCTCACGGCTATGGCCTACAGTGTCAAAGGTGATGTTATGGACGACGCATGAATAGATGGTTCTTTTTCATATAATATCATACCCAAACAATCGAAGAAGCTACTGCTGCTGGAATTCATGTGGAGAACAGTTGACAAGAGTAATACGTGCATGAATAAAATCGGTTTTTTAGACTATTTCAGCTTCTTTCCAAAATCTTTAAATCAATTGATTCAGGTGAAGAAAAAGTATGGTTTAGATAGCTTCCCCCTCATCAAACAGCGTTATATCAAGGATGAATCGTATTGTTTATTAATATGTCATGGTAAAGATCCGTATTATCTTTAAAACTCTAGCTCAAGGCTAGTTAAGGGTTCACTACTACCCATTGCAAATTTTTATAATTCTCTTACTGAGAGTGAGTGCCACACTAGTGACTACAAATTTTCTAAGAGGGTTCTGGCAAAGGGCGGATGTAAAAAAGGTGGGATCATTTTAAACAATACTTGGCATGTGAACTACCCACTCTTCCTGATATTGTTTGCACAAAAACAGATAAAATCTATGGAGAAATAGGGTTGGATGTAGGTTATTATTTTTCCACTACTAATCGCTTGATGGAATGGATGATCCATATCATAAAAGAAGAACCTTGTCTAATTACCGTTGTGTATCTGCACCGTATGGTTTTTATATAATGGAGGGGGGGGGATGTTTGTCAAGGGGATCGTATCAAGAAAACTTATCCGAGGGGAAAGCACACCAATGTAAAGTTGGACGCCGTTTTTTTACATATGAAGTCTGTTTACACATTGGTGACTTCTCACTACTGTTTACCATTTGGCACTTATATCTGGTTTGATAATCCGTCTGCGTCAAATTTCCCTAACAGTGTAAGTTCTGAGGAGACTAGGGCATAGGGTTGGTTATTTGATATTGACGGTAAAATACCTAAGGAAATAAATGACTTGGTAAAGGACTTTATTTTTCCTTGCATACCTAGACTGGTTGGTAGGGACTCTCTGAGCTCCTACAATTGATCTTTAGTAGAGGACGGGAGTATACATTGGGTACCTTAAAAACAAAAACTATTTGCCGACCTCAACCCAAAACAAAATATCGTTGTTCATCACGTGCTATTGAAATGGATGGTGTCCAATGGTTTCAAGGTCACAAAGATTCATAGAGCCCTCCACTTTGATCAACAGTCTTACATGAAAACGTTTATTGAAAGCTTTGTCATTTAACGTTCACAATCGAAAATGAAAGTTTAAAAAGAAGTCTATAAACTCATTTTGAGACCATCTTTTGGTTAAATATGCGAGGGAATATGGCACAGAAATCGATGTAATATTTTAACCAAACCCACAAATTGTGCTCGAATCATTTTGGATGCAAACTTTACATCGTTCATGATCAGAAACTCTGACCTTATGCTTCTACATTAAAGAAAAACAAAATCTGTATTAAATAAAAATAGTGATTGAGAAAATATAATTGCTGAAATATCTAATAAATTCATATTGTCGTGTCATTATAAATCTTTAGAGACATAGAGGTTAAGTGTTGGCCAACTTAAATTATAATGCGGAGACAAAGAGTTACTATTGTTAAAAGTCAGAAATAAAAGTATAGGGAATTACTTTGAAAATGATTAATACAATCACTCTAAAACAAACTGCAGTATCTGCGACGCAATTCTCCAGCCATGGATTTTGAAACACAGAGCCCAGAATCAATTGTTAACGTTAAAATATGAGACGGCTAGCGATCAAATATCCACGGATGCGTTTTCTTGTATGAAAGACCGGTGCTTGGAAAATCATAGAAATGATATTAAGCAAGTTTGCAAGGGGGTGTTTAAAAACTGTGTAAAAAATAATTTTGACATGAGTTAGTACAAACACTGGACTCAATATATTCTAGTGCCGCTGATAAAAGTAAAGGCGAGTTGCTCTTTAAAATAGGAAAACGACCCATCTAGATTTAAGCAAAACGCAATGTTTGCCATATCAGACTAAGTCTTTTTATTTTAGGATAGTGTGATATTAAAACCATATTTTAATTGTTTAATTAAAGATCGTTTTGAAATCATAGATTAAATAACAACTATTGTTATAGAAAAATTAACTTAAATTCATTTAAAAAAAAAAGTATAAATTGAGTGGGAGGGTTTTTTGGATAATGAAGGGGTCTTAAAATTATTTTTAATTCTTTATTTCTCCCAATTTACAATGTGTGTGTGTGTGCACGGCAGAACTAATCCTAGTTTTTAAGGCAAGCCCCGGCCCGGGCCCGCCGCAGCGGGCCCCCGCTTCCCGGCACATGGTACGTCCCGGCCCGCCCCCGGCTGCTGTAGCGGCCGCCCCCGGGGGGGGGGGACCCCAAATATAAAAGTGCTGTAAAAAAAAGTGTGATATTATTTCAAGTGCATTATTCGATACATTTTATAATTTCTCTATAAATAAACAAAAAAAAAGTATGTTCAATCAAGTGTTTTTTTCCAAAGGTTCTGTGTATGTTGTATTTTTTTAATGTGAATAAATTTAAAAGGTGTATTTTTTTTTCATGTTTAAGGTGCCTTATTAAAAGTCGATTTTTTTAAAAGTATTGCTACCTTTTTACGTTTGATCTACTACATTATTATTCTTTTTTAGTCTTATTTTTTTCATTATTATTCTTGAACTGAGTATTAATAGGGGTATTATTCAATCATTAGACCGCCATAGTCTACAGTTAGTTGTCTGGGTGACCCGTTGAACTGAACATGCATCAATTTAAAACACCATTCATATCGCTTTTGTGTGGCCCTTCAATTTCGGGCAAAACAACTATCCTAATTAGAGTAGTTAAAAATTATAATCAATCGTTTGAAGAAAAGCCGAAAAAAATTCATCACTGTAACTGTATTTATCAAGAGTACTAAATTAAAATAGAAGAATCTTCCCCGACGGCATTGGTACAAATAAGAATCATGCAGGGAATTTATGTTTTCAAACTTATTGGGACGAATTCTGGGTTTCTCATTGATAGTCTTGATAAGCCTTTTGAACAATGGTCCCGTGAAACGTTAAAGCTGTTTTCAGTTCGCAATCATCATGAACAGATCTTCTTTACTCTGGTTCTACTCCATCTCTTTCATCAGAGAAAATGCATGACAGCACTTGCATTGAACTTCGCCTACTGTGTCATCTACTAAGTTTTTCGAGATTCCAGATCGCTCATAGCTTATAATAAACAAAAGTGTCCCAGCGCCGCCAATGTCTTGTTCTCAGAATATAATCATAAAACTAATAAAACTAATGGCTACATACTATTTCATTTTATTCAGAATATACCTGAGGATCTGCGTGTAATCATAGCTATTTTTTACAATGAAGTTACAGTATATCTCCCCTTAAACAATAAAAAGATTTATTAGTAGCTGTCCAGACAATGAAGAAACCATAATAAAATAGTCATTTGTTATCAGTTCTATTCTCTTCAAAACCCCCAATTAGAGAAGACTTACTCAAATATGGTAATAACAACTATTTTTTTGATCTAATATACGATCTTTATTTAGAATCGACTGAGGATAACGATCAACTTCAAGACGCAATTAAATAGCAAGCAAAGCTACATTGTTCAATTTTACATACATTAACCTTTAAAAGTGTAGGACTGAATTAAAAAAGGAAAACTTCTTCAGGCTGATAGTTGTCTTTTCACACTTTTACTGCCCAATTTTTTAAAATTTTTAAATAGTTCTCTCCCGTGAGAATGGCAAAATTCAATAAATAGACTCCAGTGGAGCTCACTCTCCCGTCCCTTCAACATTTTTAGGTCAATATGGGTGAATTGCTTGACAAGGAAAATATTGAAGATGATAAAAAACTGCTTTTTCTTCAAGATGAACTTTACCAAGTAGAAGAACATAAATTACTTCGATCGAAGCCCACTGCTGCTGCTGCTGCTGGTATTGACCCAAAAAATGAACCAAGTCCGCGATATTCTGCTGGAACACAATTTAAGAGGGGGTAATTGTATTACTTTGTTTATAAATTTGTGAATAGACGGCCTTACTAATTCTTTGAAAAAATAACACGAATCCCAAACCATCTTTTGGAAAGTGGTCAAGATCATACTCATGTTGAGAGCAAAGGGGAAAATATTATAATTCAGGTCAAGAGCTAATATCTACTTGATGTAATCCATGATGCGGCTACAAATCTTAAGGGATTATAACCATTTTACGCTAATCTATACAACTTTACAAATAAATTAAAATTTCCCAAAGGTCTTATTAGAAATATAAAAATTCTAAAAAAATTAAATGAAAACGAAACATCATAACCAACATGACCAACAACATTGAAACAATTGAAACGTGAGGAATAAGAATATTTTAAATTAATTTTAGAAAACACTAGCATACCACTTAAAGTTAGAAAACGGTAAAAACGTATCAAGTCGCCTCCACCATCACAACCTTTACCTTCGCCATCAACCATCCGCATACAACAGAGTAGCGGACGTTACACAACTTTTTTATGTTCAAAATTTCTGAAGTTTTGAACGTTGATAATGAAAATATTGATGAGGCGGGGAGTTTAAGGTCCCCAACCACTATTTCCAAAATCAATGGTGTTCACACTAAAAGTGTACAAGACTATCTACAAAATGAATCAATTTACACTCTGCATAGAAATCAGAGACCTCATGCCAATCAATATCGAAAAATGAACGCCTTTTACCCATTGCATATAATTCAAACAGATATCTTGGATCTAGATGAAATTCAATGATGTCACAATACGCTGAAAAAAAAAATTTTACTTGAAGTAAGTTTTTTTAGTCGAACTAAACGTGCAATCCCACTACAACCAAAGAGATGCGCTGATGTTGCCCGTGCTATTAACGGTATTTTTGAACATGATTCGTATAAAAAAATTCATATAGACCTTGATAGTAATTTCGTTAATCCCCCTGCCGGAAAAGTACAAGAGAAATATAGTGTAGAGCACTATAATAATCACAGTCCGGTAAAAACTGCATTAGCAGAACGATTGATAAGAACTGTTTGACTTTTAATATTAAGATACTGTAAATTAAAAAATAACCAGGCTTTTACTCATGGTATAGGTAAAATCATGATGATTTATAATCAACGGCCTCATCGATAAATGTCCTACTCTGCGCCAACTAAGAATATTCATTTTGATAGTGAAAAAATTGACACCTTTCTTGAACGGTAGGCGCAAGAATTGATTGTGAAGAAAAGAAATTAAATTATTATTTTTGATACCGTTCGAATTTATGAAAAAACTAATGTTTTTAAAATGGGGGAATTAATTGTTGTCCATCGAACTTTTTAAAGTGGCAAACATCATAGACATTAAACACAACACTTATAGACTGCTTGATACAAAAGATAAAGAGATTCTTCCTGGATTTTACGACTATAAAATTCAAGGGGTTAAAAATTTTATTGACAGCTATCCAATTGAAAAGATATTAAAGACACTCAATTGCAAAGATTCAAAAGAGTAAATGGTTTGATGGCTAATATACAATTCTGATTTTGGTTCTTTGATCGATGTTGAACATATTGAAAATGCCACAAAATTTTTATGTAACTTCCATTTCCAACGTCGTTTCTGTTTCTCTCTACAATGACTTGAATATGGATATTGATTTTTGTATAAAACTCTTCTCAAACGCTAAGTTTGACAGAGTGTATGAAGTGGGTCTTGTCAAATATATTCTCAAAATTGCCAATGACATCCTGAGAAAGGGTCGAGTGTATGGTATAAAAGTTATATCATTCGTTTGGACTATGAATGGGTTGGTGTATATAAACTCAGACTTTGTTAAAGCATTTAAAGCTAGCGACTAGATACCTATCACACTGAAATATGTTGAATTTAGTACGATTTGATATGATTCTTGTAAAACCAATAGGAGAATTTTGCATCATAGGAGTTGTACATTTCATTTTAATTATTTATTGGAATAGGATAAGATTTACATTAGATCCCATTTTGATATTGAAATACTCATTCTAAATAATAATCTGACAGATGCTCTTGGCCTTAAACATAATATGATCAATGGGAAAAATACCCGTACTGTTTACGAGATGGATCAAGTTATTTTTTCTGATTATCCATCTTGTTTTGCGTGGGAATCTATCAAATTTCTACATGAATCCTTTGTGGAAATGTCGAGAGTAGGTAATTCAAATATACCCCTCCTACATTTTCTTTAACGAAAAAAAACTCATGAACTTGTTCATCATTATAATACAAAGCATCTTCAGTTTGTTCCTGTAAACATTTCTTATTTGGAACTCTGTCAGTTAACTCTAAGAAGTGAATTGGGTGATCCTATAGCAATAAAAAAAGGCGTATAAGTGAATACTTGTCTTATTCTATCCAGTGTCGGAGACAGCACCATCACCTAAAATGAAAAATAGGCGAATTCCATTTGTATTTTCTGATATCGAGTGCTAAGCTCTTTCTTTGAGTCCATGTCAAATGGGCAAGGGATTGGAATTTTACCAGGGGTGTACTACAATGTCCTGACTATGGTCTTGGTAGCTGCTTTGTTAGGCTATTTCGTTATGTACTACCCCTTGCCAGAAAAAATCTTGTACCTGCTGCATCAAATTTTGCTGCCTCCACACTACAGGACTGGGGGTCGGGCAAGAGTTTCAAGGAGAGTAGTAAGGAATACATTAGATCTTCAGCAAGAAACGTTAGTGAGCAATTAAAAACCTGACGAAATAGGGAAGAATTGACAAGTATGCTTTCGCATCATTCACTCATCATTCTCTAACAAAGTAGGAAGTAAAGATCCTCAACAAGGTTTTTGAGAACGAAAACAAGGAAAACCAATAAACAGTAGAAGATGATAAAGAAGGAGACAGTTAGACCAAAGAAGGTCTTTTTGTCCTAAGATGACTTATCTCCCCGAAAAGGAATCATATCCATCAGTAAGTTCCTCATTGAATCTGTACAATACTTTAAATGTTGATGTCTGTGTCAAGTATGGCTACTATGAATAATTTCATTCCCAACAGCCACTCTCATAAAACAAACACTTTCAAATATTTTCCAATGAATGCTATTTCATTGATTCGTAATCAATATTTATCGACCTAATTAGTGTGGCGAAGAAAAAGTCAGATAATACACCTCCAACGGCCGGCAATGGTCTCTCCTATGAAAACTACAGTCTGAGTAACATATTCAAGCCAAGGATAGCATTCATCAGCGAGGCATTGGTGGGCCATAGCAATAATCCATCAAAATACTCAACCTACATAAAATTTATGATGGTGACGCCAATGGCGTAGACGGTGTTACGGGAACAATCATTGGGTTATGAATATCAACCAGGCTTTGATGCTGAAGGCGAGTTGACTGCAACAGTGACCCTGGAACATTATCCTGTTTGAAAATTAGATCATTAGATATTTATTATTTCCCAATGACTGACCCTCAATGTCAAAAGTGAAAAAAGTTTACAGATGTCTTCCACAAATTTCGTTTTGGAAAAAACACTTTCTGCAGCATCTGAAGCAAATGCTATTATGCAATTATCAATTCTCCCCTTATGAAAATCACAAGCTGTGAGGTATTTTGCATTGGTAGTGAAGTTGCAGAGAACCAGTACTAAAAACATTAAAATTCGTCTCCCTCTTACTATCCCCAATCAACGTCAATGTGCCACCGGCTGTCGTAGCTATAGCGATTCATTGTTTATCAATGGAAAAATCCCACCAACATTGGCTTTGAGCTTTGTGAAGAGTGGCAGCTGTGTTGCATCCAGGGCCGAATCCCCCCATGATTTTAATTTTTCGGATAATCTTGCTTCGTGTGCTAAGTGAATGGTCTTCCAATGTACACTCTATCGTTTGGCAAAAAATACTAAAGAACTCTATACGAGTTGACCATGCAATCCTTAGGTCATGACTTTCAACTATTTGAAAATGGAATAACTAATTCAAAGTTCTCAAAAAATTATGTAGTTATTGTTTTGGACTTGTCTGGCACAAAGGTTTTAACCAAAGTACGAACATGAAATGTAAGTTTAGAGTGTACACTCGCCAAGGCTCTGACTGAGAGTATCATGCTAATATCACTGAGTCAATTTGAAACCTATTTGGAAATCACAACCGACGGCAGTGTTATAATAGACCTAGCACCTTGAACATAAACCAAATATTCAACATATTTAGTATGGATCCAGATATGTCCCGAGAAACGTCCTATTGCATAGCTTCGGACTTCATTGAAAAAATTCCCAGTGCTAACAAAACTCTTATCATTTTTAATAGCAGCACTTTGACATTGTAGACTATTCAGTGGCTATGCATCTTTCAAACATTGAAGAATATTAAATTTGTCGATACTCTTGGCCTCTCGTATAAATTCTACGCTCCATACATTAGCATCTTTACTGAAATCAGTGGGAAAACCATTATTCAAAATCAACAAAGAGTACAGTATTTAATGACAAAGACATTTAGCCTTTACGAACTGCTCTTTTTTATATTCAGATGTTGTTGGTATACCAGCAGACAGTATCTCGAGCTCTACTTTGACTTGCCTATCTTAAACGACTTTCTTGCGGATATTATAATAACTAGTATATTTAGTATTGATTTTAGAGTCCTTATAATGAAATATCATAAAGATTTTTGTAAATTTTTTATTCGATAAAAATCCACACACATGATGAAACAACTTTCCTGACCTTTATGTTTCATCCACTACTAGATCTTTGTTTACAATGCTTAGTGCAAGCATATTATCTGATTTCAGTGTATGATGATCCTGATGTACTGCAATGTCCGAGTCACATTTTCTACAGTAGAGTGTGACTTCGCTCTTGTCACATCTCTTTGTATAGGCAATTATACTATTCTCATTCATTCTATAGAATTCACATGTTTTAATTTGCTTATTTGAAGCAATTTCACAAACAGTATCCTCAAGTGTTGAATTACATTCCGTCACAAACAAATAAAAATCAGTGGGATTATAATCTTAACCCACAGTGTCTTCACAACGATGACGTAGGAACCGTATTCTTTTTGTTGTTCCAACAGTTGAATCGTTGACCCGGTTCCTCCTCCCAGAACAATCTGAAACCATGACGATACCAATCTTGTAGCAAGAAAATAAAATCACGGTTAGGACTCTTTCCAATCATACCGGAGTATGTATTCTCCTACTGATTACATTTATCATAATGACAATTGGAGCATAGATGGCCTCTAGGATGAGAGTCACACACATCCTCACGACAGGAATTACCACCTTTAATTTGTACAGCATATCCTCTATGCAATTTACATGGGTTGCACAATATACACTTTTCATCATACTTATCAATCATTGTTAAAGTCTCACATGATGATAACCAACTTCCCTGTGTGTACACACAGAACGGTCATGTGTGTAAAATTTTTGCTTGTGTTGACACTCTCATTACCACAATGAAGCTGAGGTAGCATCAACAAAAATTGTTTCAAATATAGAGAAAGAGGAGTAAATCATCCTTGAGCACTAGCTTTCTCATGAAAAAAGTTTTAAATTTAAAGATTATTGTTTAAAAGCAGACCCACAATATCGTTTTACCATGTTGTGATCAAAATATCAATAAATTGTGTAAACGAATTTGGACAACGAAATAGAAGATTTATACAATAGTTTAATGATGAATAATCAGTCTTCCATATATCATCAAGCATTCCCCGAGAAAATATCTTCCTTTTAATTGATAACTTTAGAAAATCCTAATTTAGAACCAAAAGTTTGTTCATAAGAACTTGTTTTATCATGATTTACTCTTTCTCAAATCCAACTATTTTTTAGAGTCTTAACACTCCCACAACTAAATTAAGACCGACCAGAATTTCTTTTTGTGGTCTAGAGAATATACGCTAGTCTACTATAGAAAGAAAGAAAAAAAAATCATTTATAAACTATTGTAGAGAATATAGTTACAATAATAATATTTCCATATGCAGTTTCTTCTTGTCAATATATTTCGATCGGACATCTAATGCTGACCGAAGTTTATTTATATGGCGACTATTCACTTTTCTAGCAAAACATATTTGCTTCTCTTGCTTAAACTTGCTTAATGATATCACGTATTTAGCAAACATAGTATTCCATTCAAAGCATAATCTACACCCAGCGGTTATTTTAACCGCTACATCTGGTATCCGTATATCGTTGCTGCTGCTGCTGTTGGCTCCATCATTCATCTTCACTAATGTAAATTCACCACTTATTTTTTCCTCACTACTTTCCTGTCAAATAGACTATTCTCTTTCTGTATTCAGTTTTCCTACTAATATAATCTACAATGAAAATTACTTATATTTGAATCCAACTACTAATCAAGCTACTGTATATGGACTAGCCGCCGCTCTCTCTCTGATTGACCCCAAAAAAATTCGTCCTAACTCAGAAAACCCGTCTGCTAAGACATGGACCGTTTATAGTAATAGATGAATGACCCGTGGTAAGGCATATTACGCAATCACTCGTAGAATCCATAGGTGACTGCCCCGTGGTAAGTCATATTACGCAATCACTTCTGATATCTATTAATGCTTTACTACTCATAATTTCAGGACCTTTCAACTATGTTGAACAAAATGGCTATCTCAAAATCTGGATTGGATGTGTTTGGGAAAATTAAGGGCATGGGAGGGGGGTTAAATTCCCTCCAGTCACATGGGACCATTAAAAAGGGCACTAGCTCTTTCAATTTCCAATTGAATGAGCCCTTTTTGAAGTTTCTACGAAAATTCCTTTGATACGAAGTGCTCTTGCAAAATCATTGTGCTCACATCGCTCTTTAGGTAGGCAGTGCTATTGCGCTGCTTATGATTTGAAGTATATAAAAATCATCAATTACAAAATTACCCATCAAAAGCTCGCTTGACTTTAAAAACGGGGAAAAAACACCCCTGAAAGGGCAAGCGATCTTGATCAAAATTACGTAATCAAATTTAGCAAATCAGAGAATTCTCTTATTGTGGTTCGAAGCTCATATTTTCAAGAATGTGGAATTTTGCATTTTTTCCCAAGGGTGATAGTATCAAACCATGTCCTATAAAATTGGGAAAGGTCATTGATATGGAAATTCTAAATTTTAAGGAGTTTTTGGTAGCCAAAAACGGTACTATTCCATTTTGCGGGCTTCTCTAAAAAGTCAAGTTTGGCTGATGCTAATGAAATAAAATAAAATAGGATGACTATATAATAGTTCAGAAACAAATTTGGGCTATATCTTTGTACATTAGGGGGGGGGGCAAAATATTGCATATATTAAATAAGTAACCTAAACCAACCTAGGTACCTTTTTCCCCATCTAAACTCCCAAAAACAAAACTTTAAATATCTTAAAACCACGCTGAACAAATTATTTCTCTCAGTGGTGTCTTGAATAATCTTGTAAAAACGGGTTTTTCAAAGCGTCTCTTCCGTTTGACTGTAACATCTCTTGTTGGACTTCTTTAGAGGCCCACAAAATGGGATTGTACCCCAAAAACATTGTGCCACGGCAAATTAGCTTTTTTACGATTTTGTGGCGTAAAACAGTAGAGTAGTATCTTATATTTCTAGCAGACTATGTTCCTTCCTGTGCTATTTGGGGCCTTTAAGTTCCTTGGCACCTTTCCAGAGCATGTACCTTATATTTCTAGCAGACTATGTTCCTTCCTGTGCTATTTGCTTGGTTTACGTTCCTTGGCACCTTTCCAGAGCATGTACCTATGGATTCTAGCAGACTATGTTCCTTCCTGTGCTATTTGTGGACTTTACGTTCCTTAGCACCTTTCCAAGGCAGATTACCAGACAGGTTATTGCTATTGTTGTCAACTGCACATGGAATTACACTTCAGCTTCACGTGCACATTTTTTTTTTAAGTTGGCAAGGTATAATGTGGTCAAACATGTTTTGAGAGTATGGTCGTAATTATATAACTTAAGCAAACGATTTTTAAAAAAAAAAAGCTGGCACGATATAAAGTATTCCAACATGTTTTGGGAGTATGCACGAAATTATGTAACTCAACCAGAGTGTTATTCGAGCCAACATCCATTTTTATTCGTCCTTGAGACTATGTATGAAATGTTCATACATTACGATTTAATTTTCATTATGTTTTAACATATCGTAGAAAGTACATTGAATATTATTAACTTTGAAACAATGGTTACTTCAATTTTCAACGTGAGTACAGTTTACTGAATTTCTTAATTTGTTTCCAGATGAAACTCATTTTACCAGTTCATTCAAATTTCAGGGGTACTTAGCCCCCCTCCCCCCTCCCATAATGCACACCCTAAAATATGATGAGTATAATCGCTAGGAAACGCAGAGTACGCTTTTTTTCTATTATATAAACAAAAACCCATCCCCCTTTGCTCTGTTTAAGAGCTTAATTCCTTAGTTTTAGTTATTTCGTTCGAAAAAGTTCTTTTTCCCAATTGTGTGTTTAAGAAATTTCGTCTTTTTCTGGTCTAACTAAAGGCATTTATGTCTTTATCCTGTTAGCAAGAGTGACAATTACCAAACCACCTTTTACATGTTCATTATCTGGAATTGTTATTAATACCCCATATTTAAGAACAGTGCCAATGATTTCCTTGAGAAATATATTCTTGTTGTGGTCATAGTAGGCGAGAGTAAAGCCTTTGAAATTCGATGCGTGAGTGATGTTTGAACAATGTCGTCAATTTGAAATAGGGTCTAGCGTTATGGTATACTAAAAAAAAATTGATATTAAAATCGTTAATTAAAGAATAGTACACTAAACTCAGAACTGACTTTAGGGAGTAATTTATATCATGGGAAGATGTTTTTGAAATCCCCCTTCCCTTCCTAACTAAAAATTTTCCAAAATTTTACTTTAGAAGCTTTTTTAATTATTTCTGAAGCACTAAGACATAGAGTGTTACAAATATCAGAATTGACTTTATAGGGCAAATTATAATATGGGAAGAAATTTTTGTAATCTCCCTTCCCTCCAAACTCAAATTTTCCAAAATTTTACTTTAGAAGCCTTTTTTAATTATTTCTAAAGCGCTAAGACACAGAGTGCTACAAATATCATAATCGACTTTATAGGGCAAATTATTTTTTGGCAAGTTGCTTTTGAAATCCCCTCCCCCCCAACCTCAAAATTTCCAACATACTACATTAGAAACCTTTTTAATTAATTCTAAAGCGCTAGGACACAGTTCTACAAATATCAGAATCGAATTTATAGGGCAAATTATATTATGGGAAGATGTTTTTGAAATCCCCCTTCCCCCCAAACTCAAATTTTTTTTAAATATTTCTAAAGTGCTAATAGTTATAGCACTACAAACATCAGAATAAACTTTAGAGGGCAATTTATCTGTAAAAAAGGGAAATCGTTTTTCCATGCTAAATTTTTCTTCTTTTTTAAGGAGGAAAATTCCTACAATTACTCTCCTCCTCAAAAGAGAGCTAAGGCTAACGGCATTACTCCAATGCAACAAGTGGAGATAGATAGCCCATCGGGAGCCACCCACATCCATTCCAGACCGGTGCTGCCTGCCCAAGACCCACCCGTGCCAACCCCTATGCAGCCAGGTAGAAAGCTGAAAAGAGAGTGGATGATTGCTCATAACGTTACTGCTGCACAAGATCGTGAGGTCACACCCTATCAAGCATTGCAGGGCCCTTCACGACCAATGCATGGTAGGAATGATGTGGCTCCTACAGCCCTCAACATGCAAGGTGCAAATCTAAATGTGAGTTTTCAAATATTATTTCTCGCTAATGATTCTTTTTCCCAAGTCAATTTGAAGGACTGAGAATTGTACCGCTAGACATAATTCCAGATTCTAATTTGAATAATAAAGAATTTGATATGAGATGTGGGACTTAACTGTTTCAATTTTATCATTTGCTCCGGAAAATCTTGAAAATAACAGACTACACATTGAAAATAGGCTATTTTTAGGAGATGTCGTGATTTTCACTATTTTATTGTTTATGTGTGAGCGGTGCATGCGCTGTTTATTTTTCTGTCTACTCGATAATTCATTGAGATAGTATAATGAATATTGCAAATTCAATAACAAAGTAATGATTTTTACTATTTTGTTGTGTGTGTGCGCTTGTGTGTGTGTGTGTGTGTG